>NC_046172.1:78759686-78787235 GCF_011064425.1 Rattus rattus
GTGGTTTTAATGGCAGCACAATTTTCTCATGCTTCCTTATCACAGACATTAGCAACCTAAGGATATGCTGTTTTCTTCTCTTTTAAACTTTGAAATTTTTACCCATCCCTATAAGATAAGAAGCATGACTTCTATTTGACACACCATATTACCAAATCACTGGACTTAAAGACAAACAGTAATAAGGTAGCCATGAATGTATCTGGCAGATAACATACGTGACACAATCAATTACAAAAATAAAAAGTCATCTGGAGGAGAAAAATCTAGATACAATGAAACTATAGCATAAATTTGAAAACAAAGGGCTGATATCAGGTAATATGTAAAATTAGGGTTCATGCTATGTCTTAGTTAAATGTATGGACACAGCTAATTAAACTGGTCTCAGATATATTTTAGAATACTGAATCTTCAGATTGACACAAAGTTCCAGTTTAGATGACATATATGTACAAAAACAGCTGTTTAAGATTTCATGCAATATATTCCAAGCCATTATATATTTCCTTTCAGTGAGGACAAAAATAGATTAATTTCACTTTACATCAACACAATTTACATTTTTAATTATATATATATATATATATATATATTTTCAAATATTATCCCCTTTCCAGGTTTCCTGTCCATAAGCCCCCATCCCATCCTCCTCCCTCTTCTCTCCCCAAACACCTAGCCTTTTGCCTCCTGCCCTGACATTCTCCTATATTGGGGGGTCCGCTGTTGGCAGGACCAAGGGCTTCTTCTCCCATTGGTGCCCAACAAAGCCATCCTCTGCTACATAGGCAGCTGGAGCCATGGGTCTGTCCACGTGTACTCTTTGGGTGGTGGTTAAATCCCTGGAAGCTCTGGTTGGTTGGTATAGTTTTTATTCTGGGATTGCAACCCCATCAGCTCCTTCAATTCTTTTCTTTAACTCTTTCAATGGGGACCCTATTCTCAGGTCAATGGTTGGCTGTGAGCATTTGCCTCTGTATTTGTCATGTTCTGGCAGAGCTTCTCAGGAGAGAGCTATATCAGACTCCTATCAGCATGCACTTCTTGGCATCAGCAATATTGTCTGGGTTTGGGGCTGTATGTATATGGACTGGATTCTCAGGTAGGGCAGACTATGAATGTCCATTCTTTCAGTCTCTGCTGCAAACTTTATCTCCACATCTTCTACTATGAATATTTTTGTTCCCCTTTTAAGAAGGACTGAAGGGTGGGGAGGGGAACACCCATAAGGAAGGGGGGAGGGAAGGGGATGTTTGCCCGGAAACCGGGAAAAGGAATAACACTCGAAATGTAAAAAAAAAATATCAAGTTAATTAAAAAAAAAAAAAAAAAAAGAAGGACTGAAGCATCCACACTTTGATCATCTTTTTTCTTGAGCTTCATGTGATGTGTGGAGTGTATCTTGGGTAATCTGTGTTTTGGGGATAATATCCACTTATCAGTGAGTGCATACCCTGTGTTTTTTGTGATTGGGTGACCTCACTCAGGATAATATTTTCTAATTCCATCCATTTGCCTGTGAATTTCATGAAGTCATTGTTTTTAATAGCTGAGGAGTACTCCATTGTGTAAATGTAGAACATTTTCTGTATCCATTCCTCTGCTGAGGGACATTTCATTTCTTTCCAGCATCTGGTTATTATAAATAAGGCTGAGATGAACATAGTGCAATGTGTGTCTTTGCTGTATGTTAGAGCATCTTTTGGGTATATGCCCAGGAGTGGTATAGCTGGGTCCTCATGTAGTGCAATGTCCAATTTTCTGAGGAACCTCCAGACTGATTTCCAGAATGGTTGTACCAGTTTGCAATCCCACCAGCAATGGAGGAGTGTTCCTCTGTCTCTACATCCTCGCCAGCATTTCTTGTCACCTGAGTTTTTTATCCCAGCCATTCTGACTGTAGTGAGGTGGAATCTGAGGGTTGTTTTGATTTGCATTTTCCTGATGGCTAAGGATGTTAAGCATTTCCTTGGGTACTTCTCAGCCTTTAGATAATCCTCAGCTGAGAATTCTTTGTTTAGCTCTGCACCCCATTTTTAATGGAGTTATTGATTCTCTGGAGTCTAACTTTTTGCCTTCTCTGTATATATTGGATATTAGTCCTCTATTGGATGTAGGGTTGGCAAAGATCTTTTCACAATCTGTTGGTTTCCATTTTGTCCTAATGAGAGTGTCCTTTGCCATATAGAAACTTTGCAATTTTATGAAGTCCCATTTATCAAGTCTTGATCTCAAAGTGTAAGCCATTGGTTTTCTCTTCAGGATATTTTCCCCAGTGCCCATGTGTTCGAGGCTCTTCACCACTTTTCCTTCTATTAAGAGTGAGTGTATCTGGTTTTATATGGAAGTCCTTGATTCACTTGGATTTAAGCTTTGTACGGGGTGATAAGAAAGGATCAGTATGCATTCTTCTACAGGATGCCTTCCAGTTAAACCAGCACCATATGTTGAAAATGCTATCATTTTTCCACTGGATGGTTTTAGTTCCTTTGTCAAAGATCAAGTGACCATAGGTGTGTGGACTCATTTCTGACACTTCAATTCTATTCAATTGTTCTACCTGGTTGTTTCTGTACCTATACCATACAGTTTTATCACTATTGCTCTGTAATACAGCTTGAGGTCAGTGATGATGATTCCCCCAGAAGTGCTTTTATTGTTGAGGATAGTTTATGCTGACAGTGGGATGTTGAAATCTCCCACTGTTATTGTGTGAGGTGCAATTTGTATTTTGAACTTTAGTAAGGTTTCTTTTATGAATGTAGGTGCCCTTGCATTTGGAGGATAGATAATCAGGACTGAGTGTTCATCTTGTTGGATTTTCCTTTGATGAATATTAAGTGTCTTTCCTTATCTTTTTTGATAGCTTTTGCTTGAAAATTGATTTTCTTTGATATTAAAATTGTTACTCCAGCTTGGTTCTTGTGACCATTAGCTTGTAAATTTGTTTTCCAGGTTTTCACTCTGAGGTAGTATCTATCTTTTTCACTCAGGTGTGTTTCCTCTTTGCAACAAAATACTGGGTCCTCTTTACATGTTTAGTCTGTTGGTCTGTCTTTTTATTGGGGAATTAAATCAATTGGTGTTAAGAGATATTAAGGAATAGTGATTTTTTCCCGTTATTTTTGTTGTTAAAGATAGAATTATGTTTGTGTGGCTCTTTTCTTTTGGGTTTGTTACACTAAAATTACCTTCTTGCTTTTTCAAGGGTGTACTTTTCCTGCTTATGTTGGAGTTTTCATCTGTTATCCTTTGTAGGGCTGGATTTGTGGAAAAACTATTTTGTAAATTTGTTTTTTCATGGACTATCTTGGTTTCTCCCTCTATATTAATTGAGCGTTTTGCTGGATATAGTAGTCTGAGCTGGCATTTGTGTTCTCTTAGGGTTTGTATGACATCTGCCCAGGATCTGGCTTTGCCAGTCTCTGGAGAGAAGTCTGGTGTAATTCTGATAGGTCTGCCTTTTTCTGTTACTTAACCTTTTTCCCTACTGCTTTTAATATTCTTTTGTTTTGTTTTGTTTTTTTGCATTTGATGTTTTGACTAATATGTGTTGGGAGGAATTTCTTTTCTTGTCCAGTGTATTTAGTGTTCTGTAGCCTTCCTGTATGTTTATGGGCATCTCCTTCTTTAGGTTAGGGAATTTTTCATCTATAATTTTGTGAAAGATATTTAAGTTGGACCTTTAAGTTGGGAACCTTTGCTTTCTTCTATACCTAATATCCTTAGGTTTGACCTTCTCATTGTGTCCTGGATTTCATGATGTTTTGGTTTAGGAGCTTTTTGCGTTTTGCATTTTCTTTTACTGTTGTGACAATGTTTTCTATGATATCTTCTGCTCCTGTGGTTCTCTCTTCTGTCTCTTGTATTTTGATGGTGATCTACAACATCTGATCTCTTTCCTAGGTTTTCTATCTCCAGGGTTGTCTCCCTCTGTAATTTCTTTATTGTTTTTGTTTCCATTTTTAGATCCTGGATGGTTTTGTTCAATTCCTTCACATGTTTGGTTGTGTTTTCCTATATTTCTTTAAGGGATTTTTGTGTTTCCTCTTTAAGTGCTTCTACTTGTTTACCTGTGTTTTCCTGCATTTCTTTAAGGGAGTTATTTATGTCCTTCTTAAAGTCCTATATAATTATCATGAAATGTGATTTTAAATCCAAATCTTGCTTTGAAGGTGTTCTGGGATATCCAGTATTTGCTTTGGTGCAAAAAAAATGGGTTATGATCATGCCAAGTAATCTTGGTTTCTGTTGCTCAGGGTCCTGTTCTTGCTTCTCACCATTTGCTTATCTCTGGTATAACTTGTCTTGCTGTCTTTGACAGTGACTTGACATTCCTGTAAGCCTGTGTGCTAGCACTCCTGAATATTGGCTTTCTCTCATCAGGATCTCAGTACAGAGAGCTGTGGGATGGGACCAGCTCAGGGCCCAGGTAGAAACTGGAAGGATCCTGTCCCAGACTGCTCCTTGATTCCTGTGTCCAGAGGGTTTCAGGTGGGTTTCTCTTGGGCCAGGAATGTGAGAAGTGGTGGTCTCCCCTGTGCTCTCAGGATTGTCTGCACTTCTGAGAGTCCAGCTCTTTCTCCCACTGCATCTGGGTACAGAGTGTTGTGGGACCAGGTTAGCTCTGGGCCCGGGTGAAAACAGGATGCAATGTAAAGTCTTAGAGAAATATAAAATATTTAATAACAGCTGTAATGTAAGCTAAATGGAAAACTCTAAGAGAGATAAAAATAAATTCATAAGGACACAGGATGCTGGGTGTGAAGTTGGGTGGATATATTATTCTGCAGAGTCTTGTGGAGTAGGTACTTTAGTAGGTCTCAGAAAGAAGAAATGATGTAACTACATCACTCTGAAGACTCTGAGATCAGGGTAAAGAGGGAGGTGGGAAGAGCATTAACTGCCCACAGCTTTTGCATGGAGAAGCTCTACTAACTGTATTCAGCCATCACAATGTTGCTATGCTCCTACTCAGTTTCTTCAGTTAGGCATTGCTCCAGTCATCAAAAACGCATTTAGGAATGATAATATTAGTATTTCTCAGCAGTGGATGTCATATGCTTTCAACATATTAGTCGAACTGCCAGGAGAGATCTGGAAGTGCAAAAATTTATTCCCCAGCATAAAGGAAGCAACTCTTTTTTTCTTAGAACATTAAATACTGTTTTCTTTTCCTCCAGTACTGTCGGAATCATTCATGGCTTCTTTGGGTAGCAGCTGAATTTGCAAGGGGTTCTGTCTCTTTACATGCACTCTTCTGCATTTGTAGTGTTTATCTTACTTTTATAGAATGGGTGGCCTGTGGATTGTAACCAACCTCTAGCAGGCCACTGTCTACCCTGTGTGGTTGTCGTGATGGGCAATTGGTTCAGAGAAGCTGAGTATGCTGTTTACTTCCTGTGACTTTATTAACATTGAATCACTGAGTCTAGTCGAACTCTGTTAACTTGGTGGTTTATAACATTTTTTGTTTGAATTTATTTTTACAGTCAAAAATATTTTTTGGTGAAATTGGAGATTTCCCAGGGCTTCATGCATTCTAGGGAAGTATATTACCATTGAAAGTTATCCCCCAGCCCTTTAAAATTTTTCTTTTGGGGACAGCAGAAGCCACCCAACCTGACTAGGTGTCACTACAAAAAATAAATGCAGGAACAAGAAGTATGAAAGATGGAGGAGCAAATCAGTGCATAGGCTGTGGAGAGAGAAAATATTGGAGTTGTGAAGGCAGTGACAGGGGTGAGAGTGAAGAATTCAATTGTGGCACATGTCCTTATCCAGTAGAGTCAGCGAGATAGTGTTCAGCAGCCTGGAGTTTATTCAGATGGAGACTCAGCTCCAAAAACATGCTGGTCCACCATGTGATTGACCTGGCTTAGGCAATATTGGAGGCTTGAGATGAGGAGTGTTTCAATTCCTCAGCTAGACTTTCTTGAGAGAACCAACAGTGTCCATGATCTCACCAAGTGCTATGTCAGGGTCTATGGTCCTAGTGAGGCTAAGGTCTATGTTAATGTCTGTGGATATTCATGGTCTGTGCTGTCACATTAAACTCCCTTGATGTCCATGGGTGTGCAGATGCAGGAAGCCATGTATCTCTGAGTGATCTTCATGGACACCTGAGGATATGGTGATATCTAGCTCATACTACCTCTAAGGGCCACGTCATGGTTGAAGTTTGTGGTACTACTACAACTCATGTCTATGTTCATGTCCATTTCCATGTGCATGTCTATGGCCAGTGTTACCAACAAAGACAATGCAGATATCCATGGTCGATACTGAAGTAGGAAGCCAGCATGTGGATGACTATGGGTTATGCTACAGCCAGGGGCAATATATCTTACTAAATAGCTGGTCCTGCCACCTGAAATCATGGTGATCTCTGTGGTCCAGGCTGCCTACAAGGGCCTTGTCTGGTGCATGATCCTATTGCTGCCTGTAGTTGTGTTTATGGTCTGTGGGGTGACTGAAAGCATATGGAAGGCCATGATACATTTTGCTGCTGAATGCGAAGAGCAGGCAAGCTACTTTGACACTGATAATGCCTTCAGACACACAGTTAAGAGGAACAGGGAAGGCCTCTATGCAAACCCCTACCACAGCTACCCCATACCCCAATAACAGCCAAAGCAAGAAGCCATTGAAAAGAATACTTAAAAACCGTGATAAGGATGGTCATGTGTAGTTCTTGATAAATGATGGCTTTCAGAGGGGTTGCAGCAGGAAAAACCTCAGTTTTTTTTTTTAAAGAAGCAGGCCACTGAAAATCTGACCTTGTTTCATTGAATATATAAATAACACAAACAGAATGTTTTTTTCTCTTATTTTTTGTTAGTGAATATCACAATGGTGGGGGCATGTCAGATACAGAAGAACTGGGAAGTAAGTGTGATTGAAGTATATCATGTGAATTTCCCATAGAATCAATCACATTATGTTTAAAAGGATTTAGATGAGATTTACAGTAGAAAAACTATACTCAAACCAAACAACCACACTATAACTCTTGTTTTTGGTTTTTTTGTTTTGGTTTTTTTTCTTGGCCTGTTTTGTTGTTGTTGTTGTTGTTGTTGTTTGTTTGTTTGTTTGTTTGTTTGACTGTTTGTTTGTTTGTTTTGTTTTTGGTTTCCTGAGAAAACACAATGAATATAGTAAGCATTTTCATACTTCTGGATGATGTTGTATTTGCAGGTTTTGTAGTGTACTGACTGATACATTGGATACTTTAGGTTAGCAACCTGACTGGAGAAGAATATTGTGATAGTTTGTATATGCTCAGCCACAGATGTAGCACTATTAGGAGGTGTGGACTTGTTGGAGTAGGTTTGACCTTGTTGGAGTAGGTGTGTCATTGAAGGCATGGGATTTAAGACCCTAGTCCTAGCTACCTGGAAGCAAGTCTTCTCCTAGTAGCCTTCAGATGAAGATGTAGAACTGTCAGCCCTGCCTGTACACTACCATTCTAGTGCCATGATAATAATGTACTGAACCTCTCAACCCATAAGACAGCCCCAATTAAATATTTTCCTTATAAGAGTGCCTTGGTCATGGTGTCTGTTCACAACAGTAAAAGTCTAAGACAGAGTTTTTAGTTGAAGCATGTGTTGACTTAAATGGTAGTGGTTGATATCCCTAAGACAATATCATCCTAAATTTCATGAATTGTACTGTAGAATATATCAGTCATCCCAAAAGAAACAGAGAACTAAGATCTAGAGAAACTGAAATAATCTTAAAGCATCTTGAAAACTACCTAGGTTCTGTTATAGCCAGGAGATCTGTAATCACAAAAGGTGACTTTTAGATGGGAGACAGGCTAAAGTATCCATGTTCTTGGTGAGACCCTTGTCTGTCCAACTGGTATAACAAATGGAGAGTGATAATTATGTTCAGAATCTAGTATTGGGTTAATTTTGGAAGAACAGCCTACTCTAAAGGACTTTGAAGGGGATGAAGTAGATTGTAGACTTGAAAGTAATATGGGATCATAAAAAGTATAGCTGGGGCAAGTGTTGCCCAAACTGTAGAACAGTAATACAGGGAATGAAAGCAAGGGTATTATTAGGTAGTAGGGATGGCTCCTAGAGCAAATGATATTATGTTCTATAAAGACATGGTTGCATCTGAAGCCCCTTTCACTTTAATGGGAGATGGTATTGTTCCAAATAGTGAATGTATCCGCTGTAACCAGTAAATATTTCCTCTTATGGATGCATGTGAATAAAACATAATTTGTCAACATTTTCTTGGTCTAGTTATCCTACATTGGATAGGACTAAAATTAGAGGGCATCTGAGGGCAACTTCAAAACTGACCTGAGAGCAATGTGGGACAAGTTTTGGAAATGGGCCATAAACATTGATGAATTAGTATGTGTATGAAAAATAGGATTAATTTGAATTTAGATGGATTTTAGGGCATCTGGTCCTCAACTGAACAAGGTCAGGAAGATGGCTTGGTTTGGAAACTGATAGAATTTTATTATACATGGTTTTTGCTTATATATTCACTTGCTTGCTTTTGAAGACCAGAGAGGTAGACAAAAATATTTTGTTTTGTTTTGATGAATTGAGGTTCCTTAACATTTTACTTGTCACCATTTGACTCCCTTAGAGCCTTTGAAAAAATGTCAGTCTTTATTGTCCCTCCTCATTGTAAAACACGGTCTCTTTGACCAAGATAAAAGTTGACTTCCCACTTGTGGGACCCAATTGCAGCTGCCTCATTGTTTTATGGCCCACTGAAAGATCCCAAAATGGCATCAGACCCACTGGAGATGGAATTAAAAATGATTATGAACCACTACATAAGGATGCTGGAAAACAGTATTACACATGCTTCTTTCGTTTTTTTTTTTTTTTTTCCGGAGTTGAGGACAGTACTACACATTCTTGACTGCTAACTGCTGAACCAGTTCTCCAGCCCTACAAGTAATAATTTCAATTAAGCATATACATATGCATATGTACGTGTGTGTATGTATGTGAGAGAGAGAGAGAGAGAGAGAGAGAGAGGGAGAGAGAGAGAGAGAGAGAGAGAGAGAGAGAGAGAGAGAGAGAGAGAGAGCTTTTGTAAAGATCAAGAAATTCAGATGATAGCTAGCTAGAGTGAATCAAGTAGATGTTACATATAAGTGCACTGAGGTTAGAACTTGAAAGTTTTAATAACCTTTGTACAGATATCTAGACTGTCAATTATCTTTACCATTTAGGATCCTAACTTTGTGATTGTATTTTATAATACAGAATTTTTCTTATGAAATGCATATTTTATATTCACCTTCTATTAAATATTTTCTCCAAGTTATAAGTTCTTGTTTTATATGCTTATATCTTGATACACAGAAATAAAATACAAATAAAACCTTTCTCAATTTACAAGAGTAGGCTGAATTTAAATAACATTTAAGATGTAATGCAAACTCAAGGTTAATTGTCAACACAATGTTGAATTATAAAGTATTTGTGACTTTTAGTTATTTTTAAAAAGTTATTTCACATGTGTGACATTGGACAGTCAACTATCTTATGGACAGGAAGAAACGGGACCAAAAATACATATACCAACATTTTTTAAATATTGAATCTACAATTTTAATTTCTTTATAAAAACCATTGCTCCCCTGAAGAAGAACTGGTTATTTTTCCTGGTGCGCTAAGAGAAAAGAAAGAATTTGGATATGGTCCTCCATCACTTCATTGTTTTTCTCTATATGTTTATTGGTAAAGTAAATTGACTAGAAAATATATTGTTAAGTCTTGCTTTCATACCCATGACCTAATACAAGTTCTTTAATTGTAGAAACTTTGTCAGTTTTAATTTAAGGTATCATTGATATGTAAGGACTTACTCTATATGCATAAATTGCATGTGTTGCTCTATTCACATCTTAAATTTTCATCTTTCTGGTTTTTTATGAACAAAATTTATTATTATTATTATTATTATTATTATTATTTACTAGTGCAAGTATGTGTGTGATATATGAGAAGATATGTATGGAAATTAGATAATTTCATAGAGTCATTTCTGACTTTTCACCTTGGTGTGAGAGTGTCAGGCTCATTTGGAAACTATATTTCCATGCTGATATATCTCAACAGCTCCATCTTTGGGGTTCATTTTTTCCATGTATTGTTATGGGATGATTCTAGTTCATTTCACACAGGGCAGGAATATGGCTTTGGGCTTGAGCTAAGGAAATGGACCCTGATTAAGAACATTTACATTTGAGTTAATTCAAAGCTCATAGCAGGCTCAGGTGAAGCATATGTGGCACCCCTTTTGTCTTGGTCATTCTGACTAGCCCTTAAAACGGTGTTTACTGGAGCCTCAGCTTGTCCTTGACCCAGAACTGATCTTATTATTCTGTATGTAATTAATGTGGTATAAAGGTATATTGGAAAATAAAACATCAGCTTCAGGCTTGAAACTCCATGGAGTCATGTTAAATGTTGTCTAAATGCCTTTTTTCTTTTTAATCTTCACTCTTACCCTGGAGAACCTGGTGACTGAGCTGACTTGTTCAGAGCTCCTTCTACTTCTATTTCGTGTAATATTTTGGACAATATTGGTATGAGGTCTTCTACGAAGGCCAGTTGGAGTTCTCCACTTAATACATCTGGTCCTGAGCTGTTTTTGGTTGGGAGACTTTTAATAAATGCTTCTTTTTTTTTTTGGAGTTATGGAACTGTTTAGTTGGTTTATCTGATCCTGATTTAACTTTGGTACCTGGTATCTATCTAGAAAATTGTCCATTTCCTCCAGATTTTCCAGTTTTTTTGAATATAGGCTTTTGAGGTAGAATCTGATGATATTTTGAATTTCCTCAGATTCTGTTGTTATGGCTTCCTTTCTATTTTTGATTTTGTTAATTTGGATATGCTCTCTGTTGGATACTACCCTCTGGTTAGTTTGCCTGAGAGATTATTTATTTTGTTGATTTTCTCAAAGAATCAGCTCCTGGTTTTGTTGATTCTTTGTATAGTACTTTTTGTTTCTACTTGGTTGATTTCAGCCCTGAGTTTGATTATTTCCTGCTGTCTATTCCTCTTGGATGTATTTGCTTTTGCTTCTGTTGTTGTTGTTGTTGTTGTTATTCTAGAACTTTTAGGTGTGCTGTCAACCTACTATATATGCTCTCTTCCGTTTCACTTTGGAGGAACTAAAAGCTCTGAGTTTTCCTTTTAGCACTACTTTCATTGTGTCCCATTAATTTGGGTATGCTCTGCCTGCATTTCATTAAATTCTAAAAAGTCTTAAATTTTTTTCTTTTATTTCTTCCTTGAAATTCTCACTGAGCATTTTTCTACTTCCATGTATGTGTGGGTTACTTTTTGTTTGTAATTGTTAATAAGGACAAATACCGTGATTATTGGTTATTGATAGGATGCATGGGATTTATTTCAATCTTTGTAACTGTTTGAATGTTTTTGTGACTAATTGCTACTGTAAATTTTGGAGAAGGTACCATGAGGGTGCTTAGAAGAAGGTATATTCTTTTGTTTTGGGATGAAATGTTATATAAAATATCTGTTAAAATACATTTGTTCTATAATTCGAAGTTGGTTCTCTATGTCTTTTATATTTCTTTGTGTTTTTTATCTATTTTATTTTTTTCATTTTGATAAGTGTCCTTTAGTTCAATTACTTATTGTACAACAGCAAACAATGTCTTTGTTACACTCTATGTACCATCTCTAATTTCCATTAATCATCAAAAGGCCTTTACACTACCTAAAGACTATACATGGACTGACCCTGGACTCTGACCTCATAGGTAGCAATGAATATCCTAGTAAGAGCACCAATGGAAGGAAGCCCTGGGTCCTGTTAAGACTGGGAACCCCAGTGAACTAGACTGTTGGGGAGGGCGGCAATGGGGGGAGGATGGGGAGGAATACCCATAAAAGAAGGGGGGGAGGGATGTTTACCTGGAAACAGGAAAGGGAATAACACTCAAAAGTGTATATAAGAAATACTCAAGTTAATAAAAAAAAAAAACCTTTTACAATGAAAAATGTAAAAGTAATTCAAAGAATGAAATTACAGCAAATTTCAAAGAAATATTATTAAAAATGTGTAGTTCCAGAAGTGATCTATAGATTCAATGCAATCTCCATTCAATTTTAATAACATTCAACACAGATATAGACTAACATTCTAAAATAAACACAGAAGGCCAAAGTGCCAAATAAAGGTTTCTAAGGACTAAAATAAAGGTTATCAAAATACTCAACTTCAACATCTAATAAATAATCACTGGACAACTATAGTATAATAGTGGCATAAATGTTGACACATTGAGCAAGTAAAATAGAAAATCCAAAATTAAGCCTTTGTAATTATGGTTATCTTTCATTCAAAAGAGTAAGAATATGCATTTAAAAGAATCAAGATATTTTTTCTACGAGTAGTTCTTGGAAAATAGGAAGAGATTGAAATTAGATCTCCTTTCATCTTGTTCAAACACAGATACAAATTGATCAAGATATTAAATGTAAGATATTCATCTTTGAAAGAGACTTGAGACAGAAAGGTAATCACAATAATGCCTTGGTATAGATACTTTTTAAATGGAATCCCAAAGACTCAGGATATAATGGCAAAAAAATGACAATGGTACTATATGAAATTACAAAGATTATATACAATGAAGAAAACAATAATTAAGTGTTAGCTGTATTTTTAGATTAGTTGTGCAGTTCCTGTCCAAGCATATTTTGTTAATATTTTTTTTAAATTTCTGTGTTTGCTAACATTTTATATTGCTATGAAATTCCTATTACTTTTTTTAACTAGGATTTTATTGCTATGAATAGACACCATGATCATATAAAGGACATTTAATTGGAGCTGGCTAACAGTTTCAGAGGTTCAGTCCATTATCATCATGGCAGGAGGCATGGCATCATGCAGGCAGACATGGTACTGAAGGAGCCAAGAGTTCGATATCTTGATTTGAAAGCAGCCAGAAGGAGACAATCATTTTTATTGGGTAGAGGGTGAGCATCGGAGGAGACCTCAAAGCTCACCCCAACAGTGACACGCTTTCTATAACAAGGCTACACCTATTCTAACAAGGTCATAGCTTCTAATAGTGCCACTCATTGAAACACATAAGTCTATGGGGGAGGAGCAAACCTATTCAAACTATCACAATAAGCATATAAAACTATTTGTAGATACTAACAAATTATCCCTTAAGAAGTTTATATAAGAGTTGAAAACTCGAATTTTCAAAAAATTGACAGTGGTCATAGATGAGCCAGTTCACTAAGGAAAAGGGTAAAGCTAATTTTTCATCTTAGCAAAACCCATAATCTACTACTTCAGTCATGCCACATGAAGTGTTCATTTAACGTGCTGAATGCATTTACCCTAAGACAGATTGATTCCTATCTTGTTACCTAGAAAAACATACTCTTTAGTTTAGGAATACTGTTTTATGTCCTTTTTCATTTTTATTGGTTATTTTATTTATGTACATTTCAAATGTTATCTCCTTTCCCAGTTTCCCCTCCACAAGCCCCGATCCTTTCCTCTCTGCCTTTATAAGGATGCTCCCCCACTTGGCCACCCACTCCTGCCTCAGCACCATAGAGTTCTCCTTCCCTGGTTCATCAAGCCTTTAAAGAACCAAGGGGCTCCCTTCCCAGTAATGCCAGATAAGGCAGTCATCTGCCACATAACCAGCTGGAGTCATGGCTCCCCTCTGTATACTCTTTGACTGGTGGTTTGGTCCCTGGGAGCTTTGGAGCATCTGGCTGATATTATTGTTTTTCCTATGGATTTGTGATCCCCTTCAGCTCCTCCAGTCCTTGCCCTAACTTCTGTATTGGAGTCCCTGCACTAAGCCTAATGTTTTGCCAAGGTCTAGCAGAGCCTCTCAGGGGACAGCTACAGCTGGGCTCCTGTCAGTAAGCACTTCTTGGCATCAGCAATAGTGTTTGGGTTTGGTTCCGCAGATCATGGATCCCTAGATGGAGCTTTCTCTGGATAGTCTTTTCTTCAATTTCTGCTCCACTCTTTGTCCATGTATTTCCTTTTGACAAGAGCTATTCTGGATTAAGTTGGGACGGTTGCCCCAACCTTTAACTGGGGAACTTGCCTATCCACTAGATCTGGTCTGTACATGTTCTATCTCCCTTTGGTGGGTATTTTGGCTAGAATACTCCCTGTTGGGTCCTGGGAACCTCTTGGTTCCCTGGCATCTGGGACTTTCTAGTGATTACTCCCAGTTCCCCCTCCCCCACTGCTACACACCTACTTGCAAA
The DNA here is from genome assembly GCF_011064425.1 of Rattus rattus. NCBI lineage: Eukaryota > Metazoa > Chordata > Mammalia > Rodentia > Muridae > Rattus > Rattus rattus. The sequence goes on from NC_046172.1 coordinate 78,773,969, forward strand.
TTCTGACCCTCTGTATTTTTGTCCCATCTCCTCCAATATCTGAACTGCTCCCGTTTTCCTCCCCTCCTCTTTTCCTTCAGATTCACTCTCCTCAACTTCCTAGACATTATTTTTCTTCCCCTTCTGAGTAGGGGACACTATAGCATCCATACTTTGAGGTGTGATCTTCTCTTCTTGGGTTTCTCTGTGGTCTGCGAATTGTACCTTGGTATTTTGAGCTTCTTTTGTTTAATATCCACTCATCAGTGAGTACATACCATATGTATTCTTTTCTGACTGGATTGCCTCACTCAGGATATTTTCTAGTTCCATTAATTTGCCTAAGAATTTCATAAGGTCATTGTTTTTAATAGCTGAGTGGTACTCCATTGTGTAAATATACCACATTTTCTATATCCATTCCTCTGTTAAAGGGCATTTGATTGTTTCCAGCTTCTAGCTATTATAAATAAGGCTGCTATTAGCATAGTAGAGCATATGTCCTTGTTATATTCTTGGAGCTTCATTTGAATATATAACCAGGAGTGGTGTAGCTTGGTCCTTAGGTAGAACTATTTCCAATTTTCTAAGTAAGTATCAGACTGATTTCCACAGTGTTTGTACAGCTTGCTATCCCACCATCAAGGGAAGAGTGTTCCTCTTTCTCCATATCCTTGCCAGCATCATCTGCCACCGGAGTTTTTTATCTTATCCATTCTAACTGGTGTAAGGTGGAATCTCAGGGTTGTTTTGATTTGAATTTTCTTGATGGCTAAGGATGTTGAACATTTCTTTAAGTGCTTCAGCCATCTGAGATGCCTCAGTTGAAAATTCTGTTTACCTCTGTCCCCCATTTTTAATAGGATTATTTGGTTCTCTAGAGTTTACCTTCTTTAGTTCTTTGCGTATTTTGGATGTTATTCCTCTACCAGATGTAGGGTTGGTAAAGATCTTTTCCCTATCTATGGATTGCTATTTTGTCCTATTGATAGTATCTATTGATTTCACTTGATCTTAGACAAAGGAACCAAAAGCATCCAGTGGAAAAAAGACAGCATTTTCAGCAAATGATGCAGGTTCAACTGGCAGTAAGTATGTATTAGAATGCAAATTGACCCATTCTTATCTCCTTTTACAAAGCTCACGTCCATAAAACGACATACAATTAATCCAATAGAAGAGAAAGTGGGAAAGAACCTTGAACACATTGGCACAGGGGAAAATTTCCTATACAGAACACCAATGGCTTATGCTCTAACATCAAAAATTGAAATTCCTATTAAATTTGTTCAACTATGTATACTTCTATATTGCACTGAGATTCTACAATAATTTAAAATATTTTGTCCTTTATTTCATCACTATTGCTTTATGTACAATGTTTTTTCTTCAAGGTTATCGCCATTGGGATACAATATGTTATCTGATTTTGATAATTTTCTAATGATATCATATTGGAATTTACCCAAGTACTAGATTATATGGCTATATTTTTTGTATGAAATTCCCCTAAGAATCTATTAAAGTTTAAGATTTATATGTAATGCTGTCATTAATTAGAATTGACACCACAATATATACTTTTTATAGTTCTTTAGCCAACACTATTTAGCAGGGATACTATTACAAGTTATTTGATGACACTGTGAAATCCAAGATTGAGCTCTTACTACAAAACACTGTTTCTAGCTGTGGTCTGGCTTAGCCTTTAGCAGATATTGATATCTTCTTCATACATATATTTAATCCTAAACAGTGAAGGTAAAGCTAGTCTTTAGAAAGAAGCAACCATGTTTGAACCTGGTGTCTAATCAAGTGCCAGACAAAGTGATGAATTGGCGATCGATTTGACCATATAGGATATATCCAACTCTTCCAAGAAGAGAGAGGAAATGAAAGCTATTTAAGGTAAAGAAGGAAAAAAAGAGAAGGCAGTTTACTGGGAGAGTTTACAGAGACAGGTTGAAGAGAAGGAACAAGCTGGACACATATAAAAGATAGAATGAGCCATAGAATGAGAAGAAACCATAAAATTAGAACACATTGCCAGAGTTAGTATTAGAACTAGCAGAGCAAAAATTCAGTGGCTAAAAGAGAATCTAGATTGAATCAGTCAGCTTGGAGAGGAGTTTGAGCCGGGACATTTGAATTAAAACAGATAACAGAGTTCATAAATAAAAAGAAATGGTGAGTTTATTTGCATTAAGTCTCAGAGGCTGAAAACATTCTACAGCTAGATATGGCTGCAGAGAGACTGAAAGCTTCCAGGAGTAGGCCTCGGTTAGCTGACTGAGACAGTAAGAATCAGAGAGACAATTACACCAAGGGAATAAACGTCACATTTAACAGGGTATATATAATCTCTATTGCTGTGGGAGTCAAAGTGACTCACTTTCTCAAGAAGCCATTGAAAGACAGAAAAATTGGCTTCATCTTCTGGTTCACACCTCTACCTACAATAGTAGACCTGCATTTCCTTTCCCATGACACAGCTCTGCCTGCATCCTTGCTTGCCTGTATCCACCCAGGACACCTAGGTGAGATATCCATGCCCCAATTCCCTGGTTGCTGGGTTCCTGATCAAGTCTTGCAACTCTGTGAGTTCTGCTCCTTCCCTATATACTGTCTTTTCTAGTCTGTACTTCTACCTGCAATTCCAGGTCTATACTTCATTTCATTAGACAATGTATGCATGTAACCCTGGAGTCCCGTTGTCCCACAGGACAGCAAGAGGCCCCAGCCATCAGGGACTACCAGGAAAGCCAACGCCACCAGCATCTAAATTGATAAAGGCCAACATAAGAACACAATCTATAAAAGCTAGGGCAATATGGCAACACCGTAACCCAGCTATACTACTAGAACAAGCCCTGGATACATTAACAACATTGAAGCACAAGAAAATGACCTTAAATCTAATCTTCTTAAGATCGTAGAGGACATTTAAGAGGAAATAAATCCCCTAAAGAAATACAGGGAAATACAATATTAAAAAGTTAGAGAACTTTAAAGAGGAAATGAAAAAATAAAGAAATACAGGGAAACATATTAAACAGGTAAAGGAAATGAATTAAACTGTTCAAGTCCTGAAAAGTGGAATCAATAAAGAAAAATGGAGGCAAACCTGGAGATGCAAAACCTTGCAAAGAGAACAGGAACTATAGACTCAAATATCATCAACAGAATACAAGAGAGAATAGAGAATCTCAGGAGTAGAAAATACAATAAAAGAAATTGATACATCAGTGGAAGAAAATGGTGAATCTAAAAACTTCCTGATACAAACATCCAGGAAATCTGAGGTACTATGTAAAGACCAAATAAGAATAATAGAAATAGAAGAGAAGATTCCCAGCTCAAAAGCACAGAAAACATCTTCAACAAAATCATGGAAAAATGTTCCTAAAGAAAGCAGACCTATCAAATTATACCTGAGATAGCAGAGACTCTAATAGCGGAAGGGTCTTGACAGAGGTCATACAGAGTGCAATTGACCAATGGATCACAGAAGTCAAAACAGTTTAAATTACTCAGCAAAATGTTCAATCGTCATAGATAGAGAAACGAAGAAATTCTGTAAAAAAAAAAAAAAAAAAACCAAATAAACAAATGAAGAAGCAAACAAACTTAAGCAATAACTTTCCACAATCCATCCTTACAGAATATACTACTAAAAATACCAACACAAGGAGGGTAACTTCAACCTTGAAAAGAAATGTATAATTACATACCAGCAAAATCAAAAGAGGAGAATATCTGTGTGTCTGTGTGTCTCACTGTCTCTCTTTCTCCCCCCTGTCTCTTAAACACACACACACACACACACACACACACACACACACACACACACACACACACACACGTACATGCACACACACACATGCACAAACATCACTAACATCAAAATAACAGGAACTAACAAATCACTGGTCATAAATATCTATCAACATCAATAAACTCAACTCAAAGATAAAAAGACACAGATTAACATATGGGGTGCTTAAGTAGGATTCATCATTCTGTTGCATAGAAGAAACAGATCTCAGCAAGAAAAATAGACACTACCTTGGAATAAAGTGTTGGACAAGTTTTTCTGATCAAAGAGAACCAAGAAACATGTAGGAGTTGACATTCTAATATCTAACAAAATAAACATTCAGTCAAAAGTAAGCAAAAGAGATTGGGAAGGACACTTGTCTTAGTCAGGGTCTTATTGCTCTGAACACACACCATGACAAATAAAAGCTTTATAAAAGACGACATTTAATTGGGGCTGCCTTACAGGGTCAGAGGTTCAGTACATTATCATTAAATGGGAATATAACAGCATCCAGGCAGGCATGGGGCAGGAGGGCTGAGTTCTAAGCTTTACTTGCAAAGGAAGTCAGGAACAGACTTGCATCCTGGGAGGAGGGAGATAGGAGGAAGGTCTCCAAAGCCAAACCGACAGTGACACACTTCCTCCAACAAGGCCACACCTTCTAGTAATTGTGCCACGCCCTGGGCCAAGCATGTACAAACCATCCACACTCACCCTGGGCCAAGCATGTGCAAATCATCATATTCCACTCCCCTAGTGTACACAGGCTTGTTTAAACACTTGAATCTACAGGCCATACCTAAACTTATCATAATAAAAAAGTACATTTAGTTCAACTTGCAAAGTCCCCTTAGTCTATAGCAGTAACAACAATGTTCAAAGTCCAAAGTCTCTTCCAAGATCCATCTAATCACTTAACTGGAATCCCCAAATTAAGACTGGCTACAAGCTGGGCAAACTCCAAACTCAGCCATGTCTGATGTCAAAGTGGTCTTCAGATCTTCAACTCCTTTTCATCTTTGTTGACAACAACAAATTTCTTTCTCCTGAACAAATTTCCACTCCCTGTTGGTAGCTTTCCTCAGCAGATAGCCTGTGACTTTGGCATCTTTAACATTTTTGTGTCTTCAATATTCCAGCTTGTTTCAATACTGGGATCCACACATGATCCTCCAAAGGACTGGCTTCACTCCTCCAGCTCTCCCCTCTGTAGCAGTTTAACTTCAGGTTGATCTACACTACACTGTTGCTGTTGTTCTTGGTGATCATCCCATAGTTCTTGTGTCTCCAATACACTGGGGTCTTCCATTGCATCTAGGCTTCACCAATTGCCTCTCCTAGGTTCTTTTCATGGTGCCAAGCCTCAACTCCTTTGCCTGACCTCTTCAGTCCTGGGCATCAACTGCAACTGAGGGTGCACCTTCACCAATAACCCTCCACAACCTCTTACAGTACCCAGCCTCAGCTTCTCTTCATGACCTCTTAATGCCTTCAAAACCAGTACCACCTGAGTGACTCTTGCACAATACCAAGTTCAGCCACAGCATGAGGTACAACCTTGGCATCTCTGGAATACAGCTCTCAAAAAGCACTTCCCAGAAGATTTTATCTCAGTGATGCTGTTCTATTTTTTAGCTCCAGCTAATCAGCATCAATTGTGACCTTTTCCTCTTGAATATAAAGCCAGAGACACATGGCTGAAGCTGCTGAATTCTGCTGCTTGCTGGAGTTGAAACATGGCCCCCTTGTTCTATTACATTAACACTAGTTTGCTCTTTTCTAACTCCTTCACTGCCTAAACTTGGCTATCCTGGATCTTGCTCTGTAGATTGACATTGAATTTAGAGATCTGTATGCCTGTCTTCTTGGATTAAAGGTCTGTACTTAATTGCCTGGAGGTAACTTAGCTGGGTGGGATCTTTCTCCAAGGTCATTACTCCCTTAATTCTATTTAATATTCTTGATCGCAGGATTCAACTCCATTTCACTTCTAGGTGTCCCTTTAATATTCGATCCATATATTTTGTATTTTTTCCTTTTTCAACGTCCCTTTTTTCATTAAAATGCCCTTCATGAGACTTAACCAGAGAGCTAAATCTATGATGGGTGCTTCTGAGACTTCCTTTGTCAATTTAATTAATCTGAGTTTTTTGAACTTAGCCTCAGGCCGACTCTTTAAACAAGGGCAAAAAGCCGCCACATTATTCACCAATATACCACAAAAAGCAGTCTTTACAGAACATATTGAAATTCTTCTCCTCTGAAACCTCTTGGGCCAGGACTGACTAATTCAAATCACCCTCAGTAACAAAGATTTCTTCATTCCTACAAGATAGCCAATTAAGTGTCCCCGCCAGCGGGAACCCAGTTATTCATGGTCCCGAAGAGGCTTTCTACCTGTGGGCCAAAATGGGGGGGAAGAGATGGAGACCAAGCAAAAATTCTGTTGTCAAGGTCTCATTTATTGGGATGAACTTTACAGCTTTTAAGGCTTTCAGGTAGGGGGAGTGACCTTTGTGAAATATGAAGGAGGGGGAGATGAGGGTATAGGCAGTGATAGCTGGAGGCAGAGAAGTCAGGCGATGAGGTCAGGTGGTGGAGACACTGGGTGTAGACTGAGGAGATAACTAGTATCTGCTTTCGAGCTGAGGCATCCAGAATGTTATCTTCCTGTGCCTTTAAATTCATGGGAGAGGCTTTGTCCAACAATCTTAAGACTTATGGCAGTCATCTTAGGGGTGAGTCTCTGTGGCAAAACAGCCCAGAGTCACCTAGCCACTTTGAGCCAAGCAGTTCAAAAAGCAGCTAGGCCCAAATCCAATATGGCTCCATGCAATTAAGCCCCATTTAAAGCATTCCACTGCTTTCCAAATCCAAATTCCCAAGATCCACATATTCCAACCAAAAGCATGATCAGGGCCTATCACAGCAATACCCCAGTTTCTGATACCGACTTCTGTCTTAGGATCTTATTGCTGTGAACACTCACTATGACCAACTTAAGTTTATAAAGAACAACATTTAATTGGGACTGGCTTACAGGGTCAGAGGTTCAGTCCATTATCATCAAGGTGGGAGCACGACAACATCCAGGCAGGCATGGGGCAGGAGCTGAGTTCTACATCTTCACCCAAAGGAGGCCAGGAACAGACTCAGCATCTTAGGAGGATCTAAGAGAAGGGTCTCCAAGCCCACCCCACAGTGACAAACTTCCTCCAACAATGCCAAACCTTCTAATTGTGCTACTCCCTGGGCCAAGCATATGCAAACCATCACAGCACTTTATGTTCATCACAGAAAAAATCCAACAAGATGACATTTTTATTCTGAACATATTACTAAAGCTTAAATTATACACTAAACCCTGTACATTAATAGCGGAAAACATCAACTCCCAACTCTCACCAATGGACAAGTCATCAAAACAGAAACTAAACAGATACATTATAAAACTAACATGTAATGGATGGATCAAATGGACCTAACAGATATGTAAAGAACATTTTAATTACTCAGAAAATACTTTCTTCTCAGCATCTCATAGATATTTCTCCAGAGCAAGCCTCAAAAGATAAAAGAGGATTGAAAGAACCTTTGCATCTTATCAGATCATAATGGATTGGAACTGAAAATCAACAACAACAGAGACAATAGAAAGGCTACAAACTCATAGGAACTGAACAACTCTCTCAATGACCCCTGGTCAAAGAAGAAAGAAAAACATCAAAGGCTTTCTAGAAATCAATGACAATGAAGGAACAACATACCAAACTTATTGGAATCCATTAAAAACAGTGCAAAGAGGAAAGTTTATAGCACTAAGTGTCTTCATATAGAAATTGGAACAGCATACATGAAAGTTCTAGAGCATGAAGATGCAAACACATGCCAGAAGAGTAGAAGACAGTAAATAATCAAAATCAGGGCTGAAATCAATTAGAAACAAAGAGAAGACAAAAACAATCAACAAAACCAATATCTGAATATTTGAGAAAATGAATGAGATGGACAAATCCTTACCCAAACTAACTACAAGTCAGAGAGACAGTATCCAAATTAAAATAATCAAATATAAAAAAGAGACATAACAACTGACACTGGGGAAATCATATATATATATATATATATATATATATATATATATATATATATATATATAATTAGGTCTGCCTTCTAAAGCCTGTCGTCTTCCACAAAACTGAAAAATGGATCATTTTTTGATTAATGCCATTTCCTAAATTAAGATCAGATAAACTACTTAAATATTACTATAATCCCTGGGGAAGTAGACACATTCAATAAAAGACTCACAACCAAAAAAGGCCTAGGTCCACATTGTTTTAGCACAGAATTCTACCAGAATTTCAAAGAAGACTCACGAACTTAATTCAAAAGCACATCTTGTATATCATCAACCATGATGTAAGGGTGGTTCAAAATATAAAAATCCATTAGTGCAATACACTATATAAATAAACTGCAAAAAGCACATAATCAGCTCTTTAGATGAAGTGAAAGCCTTTGACAAAATCAAAATGTCTACATGTTAAGAGACATAGAGAGATCAGTGATATATGGAACATACCTAAACACAATAAAGACAATACACTGCAAGCCAGTAGCTAACATTAAATTAAGTGGAGAAAATCTTAAGGCAATTCCACTGAAATCAGGACAAGACTCACTGTCCACTCCCTCCTCATCTATTCAAAATACTTGAATTCTGGCCAGAGCAAAAAGAAAATGAAAGGAGATCAAGGGAATACAAATTGGAAAGGAAGAATTCTAAGTATTTGTAGGGAGCCATATTGGATTTGGGCATGGCTGTTTTGTGACTGTATAGCTCAAAGTGGCTACGTGACTCTTGGCCACACATACTCCTCTAAGATGACTGCCATAAAGCCTCGAGATTGTGGGACAAAGGCCTCTCCCATGAATTTACGGCACAGGAAGATAACATTCACAGGATGCTTCAGCCCTAAGCAAAAATCAGTTATCTCCTGAGTCAACACCTGGTGTCTCCACTGCCTGACCTCATCCGTCTACCCCTGACCTCTTTGCCTCCAGCTCTCCACTGCCTATACCCTCATCTCACCCTCCATCCTTCGTGTTTCACAAAGGTACCTACCTGAAAGCCTTAAAAGCTGTAACGTTCATCCCAATAAACGAGATCTTGACAATAGAATCTTGCTTGGTCTCCTTCTTCTCTCACCCCCCTTTGGCCCAAGGGTAACACCCCTTCGGAAGCCTGAATAACTGAACCTGCTGGACCGGTCAAGTGGTGCCCGAACACAGGGACCCCGAAGTACGGCCAACTACAGGACGACGGAGACAGGAGATCTGCTGAGAGATTGAGGACTCTTTAGGCTGCATCGCTCGTGCATCGCTGGAGAGGGAGGTAAGACCAGTCGAATAAGTGTCGTCCCATTGCTATGGGGAAGACATTGTCTAAGGAAGCTTGTTTCATAAGAGAAATCAAGCGTTTACTCAGGGAGAGAGGAATAAGAGTTAAGAAAAAGAATTTAATCAATTTTTTTTTGTTTCGTAGATGAAAAATGTCCTTGGTTAATTTTAAGAGGCCCTGATATTCACCCCCTTACTTGGAATAAGGTTGGTCAGGAGTTTAATAAGCTTTTGAAAGCCGGCAACCCAGTGTCTGCGGCTTTTTTCAATTACTGGGGTATCATTACAGACATTATAATAGATGCTGAGGAAGGAGGCAAGAGTGCCCGCCTCTTGGCTGTCATAGAGCACTTCTTACAAGCCTCGCGGCTGGTGTCACATAACAGTGAAAAAGAAAACAGGAAGCCGAATTCTCCTTGCCCTTCCATTGTTATTGATATGCCTGGGGATGAGGGACATTCCTCATCCAAAGCCTTACACTCTCTAGAAGACCCCAAGATGTCCAGAAATTCAAAACCATTATCCTTCTCTTAAAAATTTTCTGGGAAAACAAATGCTCTGGGTCAGGTCTAGATCCGCCTCTGAGGCGAATTAGAGAGGAAGCTGCAGTGTAAGGAATTAGAGGAGGAAGCTGCCAAATATGAAAAAGAAAGATATGGTCCCGGGCCAGAGGACTCGGATCTTCTTCATTAGGAGGTCTGGCCCTGTCTGCCTCCCTATCTACCCCCTATGTCGTCAGCCCACCTGCACCTCTGCAATGATGATTGGAGGGGACTAGACTGCACTTCAAGCTTTAAAAGAAACAGATCTTACCTACAGCAGGGTGGGGATGCCCATTGAAAATCCATAATTTCCCCACAAGAGACCATGACTAAGGGACAGACCCAAAAAGGGCCAGCTAAGGCGGTAGATTTCCCAGTTATGACAAGGGCAGGAACAAGCCAGGGATGATCTGGGTTAACAGTACTATGTTGGCCAGGGATGGGACCTACTAATAGTGACCATAATGAACAAGAAAGTGAAGAAGAAAAAATGATTATGAGGGAGGGACCCTCAGATTCAGAGGAGAAAGCCCTGATCAGAATGAGGGTGGGACCTCGTGTCCTGTATACAAGAAACTTAATCTCAAACACATAAAGGAATTACATTCCGCTGTTAAAAATTATGGTATGAATGCCCCTTTTATCTTGGCTATCCTAGAAGGACTTGTGGGGTCTGGGTATTTGACCCCTAGTGAATGGACCAAGGTGGTATAATCTGTCCTCACTAGAAGACAATATTTGACTTGGAAATCTGAATTTATAGTTAGAGCAGAGAGCCTTGCTGCTAGAAACAGAAATCTTCCTCTAAGTAAAACTATGTGGGAGGGGCTCATTCTCCTCCGAGGAAAAACAGCTGGGGCTGTCTCCGGGTGTGCTCGCACAAACGCGCAGGCGACTTTGTCCGATTGGAGAGCAGTCTCCGCTACAGGGGCGCTCACCCACCCCCTTAACCAAAATAATCCAGGGAGCACAAGAGCCCTACGCTCAATTTGTAGGGAGACTACAAGCAGCTGAAAAAATCCTGGGTCAAAATGAAAGTGAATGGCTATAAATTAGACGAAACTGCTAGAACATGCCCCAACCCAGTGGGCAAGCGCCCTTGAAACAAAACCAAAGACCTTGATATCCCAGGCATGATTAAACTTTGCAAAAGATGTCGGCTCTTTTTCTGCCAAGTATTTAAATCTATCAGCTAGCAGTTGGGCTGTGTTCCAAAAACTGGAGATTCTGGTCACCCTAGAGGCAAAACATGTTTCAAATGTGGACAACCGGTCATTTTTGCTGAGAATGCAACACCCAAAAACCTAGCCAGTCCCCAAACCCTGCTGGATGGCCCTGCCCCGGGGGTTTATCCGCGCTGCTGCAGAGGCCGTCACTGGGTCCAGGGAATGTCGGTCTAAGACTGGCGCTAATGGGCAAACCCTCCCTGGGTCCAGGGGAAATGAGGGGGGGAGCCACAATGGGCCCCTATCCACAGGTGACCACCGCCCCCCAAGTGCAACATCAAGCTCCTGCAACCCCCATACCGAGGCACGCAGCAGCAGGAAGCACAGGAGTGGACCTGTGTTCCTCCACCACCACCAGGATTATAACCCTGAGGAAGGGACTATTATCATAGAATCTGGAAAGTTTGGGCCCCTGCTGCCTGGCATGTTTTTCCTAATAATTGGGCGAGCCTCAAGTGCTCTTCAAGGACTTGTCATCCTTCCCTCTGTAATAGATGCTGATTATTCTGGGGAGATTAAATTTCTAGCCACTGCCACGTAGGGCCCCTTAACGCTTAGAGCTGGACAACGCATTGCACAAGCCTTACCGCTTCCCTTCATGGGGCAGTTCCTTCATAAAGAAAAAGGTCGTGGTTCTTCCTTCCCTGGTTCTTCAGATGTTTATTGGGTTCAAAAATTAACTGATGAAAGACCCATGATGTCTCTTTGGCTCTATGGCAAACAGTGCTCTCCTCTAGACACTGGCCCTCAACCTGGCCCCTTAAGACTACCGCCACACATTTAAAAGGGATAGGTCAAACACAGGATAAACTCCAAAGCTCAAAGCTCCTGATCTGGAAAGATGAAGAGAATAATACAGGCACAGTTAGGCCGTTTGTAGTTTCTGGACTCCCTGTTAACCTCTGGGGAAGGGATATTCTTTCCCAGATGGGGGCGATGACGTGTAGTCCCAATGAGGTCATTACTAACCAAATGTTAAGGATAGGATTTCTCCCTGGAAAAGGATTAGGTAGAAATGAACAGGGAATCACAGAACCCTTGACTCCCATGCCCAAAACAGATAGAGGAGGTTTAGGAGCAGACCTTTTTTCATAGAGACCGCTGTTCCTCCTGCACTCCAGGCTGATTAAATATCTTGGAAGTCAAATGATCCAGTCTGGATCGATCAGTGGTCCATGACTCAAAAAGGTTCAAGCGGTCCTACAGTTGGTGCCAGAACAATTATTACAAGGGCACCTTGACAGTCCACTTCATGGAACACCCCCTATTTTGTCATAAAAAAAGAAAAAAAAGGTTCTTGGAGATTGTTACAAGACCTTGAGGCGGTTAAAAAACTATGGTCCCTATGGGGGCCTACAACCTGTTTGCCTTCTCCAATAGCTATTCTAGAGACTTTTTATAAAATAGTTATTAATATAAAAAAGATTGTTTCTTTTCTATTCCCCTTCATGGGAGGATTGTGCCTTACGCTTTGCCTTTTCTATCCTGTCATTAACCATGTGGGCCCCTAATCCCCCTTTCAGTGGCCTTTTACCACAGGGGATGGCTAATAGCCCCACCCTGTGTCAAAGATATGTGGCCCAAACTATAGATCCAATAAGGCTGCGTTTCCCCTCCGCTTAAATCATCCATTACATAGATGATATTTTGATTTCCTCCGCTTGTTTAACAGGAAACTAAAAAACTAACCCAAATTATTGTTTTGGCCTTACAAAAACGGGGTTTCACCATTGCCCCTGAAAAAAATTCAGACACAATATCCCTTTTTGTTCCTTGGATTCCAATTAGAACCTATCCATTTATTCTCAAAAGCTAACAATTAGAAGATTGCAGCTACATAGCTTAAATGATTTTCAAAAACTTTTGGGTGATATTAATTGGCTTAGACCTTACCTTAAGCTAACCACTGGTGATTTAAAACCTCTATTTGCAATTCTGAGGTGTAGCCCTGATCCTAATTCCATTAGGCTTCTAACTCCCGAGGCTGAAAAGTCCCTACTAAAGGTTGAACAGGCTATCAGCCAACAATTCATAAATTGATTCTGCCCCTCAGACACTATATCTGATCCTTTTTGCAACAAAGTTTACCCCCACAGGCCTCCTACGTAAGATAATCTGTCCCCGCCAGCGAGACCCAGTTATTCAGGGTCCCGAAGGGCCTTCTACCTGTGGGCAAAATGAGGTGAAGACCAAGCAAGAATTCTGTTGTCAAGGTCACCGTTTATTGGGATGAAGCATTACAGCTGAAAACTTTCAGGTAGGGAGTGACCTTTGTGAAATATGAAGGAGGGGGGAGA
>NC_046172.1:78787335-78861225 GCF_011064425.1 Rattus rattus
ATACATCACATTTTTCGGTCCTCCTCACCCCACAGTACTGGTCAGAACACCTCCATTCATCTAGAGGAGCTGTTTCAGAAGGCCCCATTCAGGAGCCCTATTTTAGGAATCCTACTTGTACCTCACCAAACGACCCAGCTTGATATGTGTCAGCTGCATCCCAGAGGACAAGGAGAGTGATGGCATATTCTCTGATGCACTTCCTAACTTGTTCTTCCCCTTACTTCTCTTTTGTTCTCTGTCTCTTTCTCTCTGTCTCTCTCTTTTTCTCTCTCTCAGAGAGCGTTCCTTACTTCCATATTTCAACCAGACTGTCATAATACCCACCCGTCTCATGAAATCCCATAACTCCTCCATCCTGTGAGTAACCAATTCACCTCTCTTTACAAACAACTATTAGAGATCATCAACAATGGTGTAAGTCAGTCCCTGACAATCCAAGAATAGGTCTGCTTCCTAGCTGCTGTTTTCATGCAGAACTGCCACGGTCTATTGCTCTGTCTTCTAGAGGCCACCCTTGGGCTATGTGTGCACTTCTGAATAAACCATGCTATTTGTTTACTGACAAGTCAATGCTAATAGAGATGGTTCACAAGACTTAAAGGCTAGAGTGCTGGAGAGGTGGCTTGACAACTAAGAGCAAAGGCCTTACAGAATTTTTCGGTTCTGTTTCTAGTACCCCATGGTGGCTCAACAAAACTCCTGCTCAGCAAGTGCCTTCTCTTTGGTCATTGTGTGGGTACCAGACATGCATATAAAACGAAATTAAAATAGAAGTTACATCCACTGCTTCTTAACAGTTCCTCCATCTCATGATTAACCCTTTCACAGTTTTTTTGAACAACCTTTTTGTTGTTCCTGATTGCCATGATCATCCTGGACTCCTTTCCCTTCCTTTATCATTTTTTTCCAGAATGACAGGATCTGGCTGGCAGGGTCACTTAAATTCTTCCTAGGAGAGTGAACTCACAATAATGTCTTAAATCTTCCATCCTCCTTCAGACCTTTATCCAAGGACCATCACCCCTCCCTAGCAAGGAGTACTATTAAAGACTTGGTTGCCCTGCCTTTCTACCAAACTATAGAACTTGAACTGAAAGCACAGATGTCCATCTTTGCTTGAAGGCATCCCCATTCTGGTCTCAATAGTTTCCCATTTCATGTGAGTAATAGTTTCAGTTTCCCAATGCCAGGCTTTAAGGAATATATCATTTTTGCCCATTGAAGCTTAATCACTACTCATCTAACAAATAAGACTATTCTGATCACTCAGAAAAATTCCCAGTCCCCCTAGTATCCCCTTTACAAGTCCAAGCCCCTTAACAACCCTAGCCAGTAAAAGAAGTTCATTGATTTACTATCTTGACTTTAGATGAGAATCTGTCCCAAGTTTATCTCAAAATAAATATGTCCTTGGCTTTGAGCCCTGTTGTCTTTTCTTCTTACGATCATTATTATTAAATATCGTGATTACCAAACTTTGAAATTAGGAACTGACTGACCAGGCAGTATTGGCATATACTTTAATCAAAGCGCAGGACACAGAGGTGGGTGGATTTCTGAGTGGGAGGCCTGCCTGTCTACAGAGAGAGTTCTAGGACAGCCAGAGCTACGCAGAGATACCCTATCTCGAAAAATTAAAACCAACCAAATAACTACTTATGTTGTTAAATATAAGCAATATTCTCAATTTAAAAATTCTTCCCTTCAAGCCCTTGGTCCTGCGAAGACTGAACCCCCAGTTAATGGGATTGTTGGGGGGTGGTAATGGGGAGAGGATGGGGAGGGGAACACCTATATAGAAGGGGAGGGGGAGGGGCTAGGGGGATGTTGGCCTAGAAATCGGGAAAGGGAATAACATTTGAAATGTAAATAAGAAATACCCAATTTAATAAAGATGGAAAAAAAAAAAAAGAAAAGTCTTCCCTTCTTGACTCTAGTCTTTACTTTGAAAATGACGTTAGTATTATGCACGTGGGAAATATATAGGTTAATAGCTATTGCTTTCTTTATATGGAAGGGAATGTTAGGTCTACCTGTACTCTGCAAAAGTATGTAGTTGCAGGAATAAGACCTTTAACTTCGTAGCGCAAGCAAGGGCCAGTATAAATCAAATGCATAGACTCTTCAACTTGTCCCCATTGTAGTCGGTAATCAATGATTTCAGCACCATTGCACTTAGGGATCTGAAAGATGGAGCATACACAGAAATTTAATTCTTTTTCGAAGTGGTCACTATATTTGATACTGTGAGGAGGAATACTGCGTAAAAGCCTGTAATCCATCAACTGATACAGGATAGAGATGTGTAGAAACAAACCCAGGCATGACACTGTAATAACATTAAAAGCAACAAGTTAAAGGAAGAAGGACTTGCTAATTCCACATATTAGATGAATAAAAATAAACATATTAAGATTGTTTAGCATTATTGGTTAGTATGCTAAAACACATGCTCTGCTGATCTAGTCTTTAAAAGTTAAAAAATCAGCTCTGTCATGCATCATTAACAGACTAAGCCTTTTGGGTCAGTGTTAAAAAATTACACCATTGCTTGAGGCTTGGGGAAAAGAAGATCACAAATAAACCAATATGGCTAAATAATTAGGCTAATTCTTAATTTTGGTAAGACATTCCTATGGTTGTAGAAAGTACATTTTAAAATCTTTTTACATTCTTTTATGTACCACATTTTTAGTTCCATATGAGATAGAAAGCAGCAGAAGCTTTCCCAATGAAGTTCTTCAAAGAAGACTAAGTTCTTGGCTGGGAGTATTGCTTAGAAGTAGAGTGCTTCCCTGGCATGTATGAAGCCTTGGGTTCAGTCCTTAGTACCATAGAAAATTAAACTTCTTACAAACTTCTTTACCTTTACTGATTCACTGACTCTTGCAATAGCTTCAAAAATTCAATTAGTTACCCATTCATGGTTGATTTTGGTCCCCAAATTTATAATCGACATCTGAAGAGCAGAGTATTGGTTATGTTGTCTTCATGATATCAGTAGTATTAGGTCCTAGGTATGTATTTTCTAGAAAGTGTTGTCTGAGGGATCCAGGATCTTAATTCTAATCTATGATCCCTTTCAGTGTTTTCCAAAAAAATGCCCTAAACTATTAAAATGTTTGTGTATCAGCAAAATGAATAAAAAGTTGAATTGGTAACATACTTCCCAACTGACAATAACACAGGTTGGACCCTTGCAGGTTAGCACAGGTGTACCACACTGAGAAGGAGGGTGCCGGGCTGGGACAGATCCACACTCCATTGACTGAGATCCAAGCTACAAATTAAACAAACATACAAATAAACAAACACATGCATGACTTAGCAGGCATGGTTACTCCTCACCTTGACAACAAGAACAGTGCAAGCATGTATTCATTCACGGTGAAATGAAGTACAAGTCAATCACCTGAATAGTTTACCTTATAAACTCCTGTTTTATGTTTTTAACCAGAAACCCATTGGTCTTCACGAATTAATTTACTTACTGCACATGTCTTTTCAGAGCTGGGACACTCCTTTTTGTCATGAGGACCTTTTGCTTTTTTGCCTCGCACAGGTGCTTCAGACTTCCCACTAACAGAACGATTGTCTACAAAATATGTAAAATCCACTCAGTTTCCCTTTTCTCTCAAATCTACCTCTGCACTAGTGATGTAACCCAGTGTTTTGCGAATACTAAACACAAATGCCATCATTTGGTTACATACGGAGTCCCTAGGTTTTAGCGATGTTTCCTTAAAACAATAAAACATACTGTACAGTGAGTTAAGACAACTCTTTAAAACTGTGTCAAGTAACTTCATAACTTGATTTTGACATTAAAATGCTGGGTTGTCAATTACCAATGATTGGTGTGCTCAGAATTATTCAATTCTGTTCTAACAGGAAACACCACTTGGTAATATTAACATGTGCGCACAAATCAAAAGTCACAGGATAGGAAACTTAGGGACAGTTGTCAGTCATATAAGGAAGCCTTACTCACCAAGAACATTGGCATCCCTTCCCTTGGTTTTACTATGTAAGGGCTGCGAACTGCAAGACTCAGGAGGAAGAGCAGGTGTCTGAATTGTCAATACATCTGAAGGCTGAAGAAACACAAGGTGTTGTTACTACTGTACTAAATCCAAGATCAGCGTCAGAAAACATTTAGTGATAGGACACTTTATTTCAATTCTCCTTTTGGAGAACTTTGCTTTGTGGTTTTCTTACACGGCTTTGGCCTGCAGGTGAAGTGCAAAAGACTCTTAGTTTATATGTGGTGCCCGGTTGGAGGTCATCGTACAGGAATTCCTGCAGTGTGCCACTGTAGATTATTTTCCAGAGATTCCCTGAAGGAAGAAGAGAAATTTGGTTCAATTCCTTCATTGATCATGTATAAATGTTGTAGGTCACCATAATAGTTAATGTATGCATGGTATAAATTATATATATGCAATCTGTATATCATATGTATGCTAAGAAACAACCAGTTTGGGAAATAACTGGATCCAATAGTATTTTTAAAGATTTATTTATTTTATGTATCTGAGTATACTCACTGTCTTCAGACACACGAGACCACATTACAGATGGTTGTGAGACTTGGGGATTGAACACATGACCTCTGCAATAGCAGTCAGTACTCTTAATCACTGAGCCTCTCTCCAGCCCCAACCCAATAATATTTTTATAATTGTTAAATAATTTCATTCCAGAAGAATTAAAAAAATTGTAAGTGACCAGTAAATAGTAATTTCTTATTAAAATCCAAAGGAATCCAAATATGTTCTGGGTTTTAGTTAGTAAGTGTGTATTAATCCAGATTTTCTTGTACTGGTAATTGAACCATGTCTACACGAGACACTTCTATTTGGTGAAGCCAAGTGAAACTTTTATAGGAGACCTCTGTACTATTTTTGAAAAATTTCTACATGAGTATGAGATAATTTCAAAATAAAATATTTCAAAATTGGTGTTTCCTTACCAGCATCTGAATTTTCACAAACTTCTAAACTGTAACTTGAAATGTTCATTCCACCATTGTCTTTGGGTAAGTCTAAAAGAAGAAATAAATTTTAAGTGACTCTTACAAACATAAGTTTTCACTAAAATCTTACCACATAAATTATAACTTTTCACAGAAAAATATAACCATGCCATATTGTTATGTTAACATCTCTATACTAATGTCCAAACATAATACAAGCTACATACATGTGGTATCAGACATTAAACATTAAGAAATCATTTCCAAATTTTTATGAAGAGACTAAAATAAAAAGTATATATTGAATAATTATCATTTACCTAGTTTACAGGTATTAAATTTGTATAAATATAATTTCTGGTTAAGTTGACATTCATCTGTTACACATACTTCTATCTATGGTCCTTATTTTGGATATAAATACATCTTACTTGGACGATGGTTATCCACAGATCGATATAAACGTCAATAATTTGCTCACTTGTGGATGGTTAAGCCAGCAATAGGAAATTCTATATCAAATTATAAAGACATTGTAGGCTTACAAGTAAACTCACTTATAGGGCAGAGTAGTTCCCATGCAAATGAGAATATTTGCTTAGTGAATGTGCAGAAAGACGTCTTCTCAATAGTAAATACTAGTATAGAGAGAACAAAGTTTCCACAAAGAAGCATTATTTACCCCATCCAATTGTCACTTGGCGGGCATGGATCGTTCCCACTACGTGTGGTTTATTAGGGCATCCAGGCCTAGCTGGACGGGTAGTATATTTTACTTCTCCACTGGGGTTGCTCCTTCCTTCCAGATTATAGGCAAAAATCTGTTTGAGTGAAAGAGATTATTTTATTGATCAATGGAAATTACTGTGTGGGTTAATAATGTATAGAGTGCCCACTCTATGAGAATTTCCAAGAATTAAAGGCTAAGTAAAGTTTCATTTCAAGAGAAAAAACCAACTTATAGGTCATGCCACATACCCGAAACTTGTATGTAGTATTTCTCTGAAGATTTTTCACGGTGCAAGAGAGGTCTTCTCCATTGTATTTAGGTTTAAAACCTAATCCCTGAAAATGCAGGAGAGTAAATTTATCAAAAAAGACTAAATTCGAGGCTTAGCTTGAATTTACTGTCTACCTGAAATGTTTTGAACCCCAACGTGGTCTGCATCAGGTCCTCTGCTTCTATGTTATGATGTTAGCTTGGTGTTCTGAGAGACTCCTAACAGAGGGAGTGAGGGGATGTCTCTGACTTTTTGCCTGCTCCTGGGACCCTTTCTCCTCTTGTTGGGTTGCCTCATCCCACCTTAGTATGAGGTTTTGCCCCTAGTCTCATGGTAACTTGATATGCCATGTTCAGTTGACATCCCTTGGAGGGCTACCATTTTCTGATGGAATGGGATTGTGTGTATCTGGGGAAGACACAGATCGGAAAAGCTGGGACAAATGGAGGAGGAGAAACTGTGTTTTGGGTGTATTGTATTCTGTGAGAGAAAGATCTATTTTCAATAGAAAATGGAGGTAATTTTTGTTTTCCAAAGGTCACTTTTTCAGGAAGTAATGACGTAGAACATGTGAAGAAAGCAAGAAGCCTATTAGTTACAATCCAGAACTCATCTCAATGTTATGAGCTTGATTCAAACTTTGGTAACATGTGCACAGTAACTTGTACTAATTGACTAGCTCTTTGACACAGATTTGGAATTTCAAACGGAAGTAGTTGCTCACACATGAGGAAACTAGATAAGGACAGGACTTGAGAATTCATTTGAAGGTGCTTAAAGATAAATGTAGCCAGAGAGAGTCACCTAGAACAGGCCTGGAGTTGAAGATGCTAACAGGCTTCTTTGTATAGAGACAGAATAGAGCGTGGACCTCTTGCATTCAGCTCGTTGTGGGATCAAGGAGGCCTATGCAGCCCTACACAACACTGTCTCTGCATTGATTCCATTCTGAACACAGGGACTCATGGTTTGTTTGTTTTCCAAGTGATAAGTCTAAAAAGTTATTGAAAGGTGAGTGAAGATCACAGAGTAAAAAAAGAAGGAAAAGGAGACTTACAGACTTTGCTTCCTCCATCTCTAGCTTTTATAAGTAAAGGGTATCATTAGGGTTTGGGGTTTGTTGGGGCACACCATTCTAGAGACAAACTGTAGACTCCTGCCTCTTTCAACTTAGGTGGCAGAGGTGCTGAAGGCGTGTTTCCCGACGTATAGAAGACTGCTGTTTCACTGAAATTACTGGAACAACAAGTTGAAATGAAAGCATTATTCTTAGGACCTCATGGTAGGATAGCCTTTCCGGTGGTGCAACTAATTCAGCGTACCTGCAGCCGAAGTGATTTTTGGCAGCCAATCTGAAGGAATACTTTGTCGAAGGACTCAGTTTAAAGAGCTTGTGCTGTTTCAGGGGCCCAGTGTAACAGCTTTTGAAGTCTTCACCTATGCCCTAGACAATGCACACAAAATATTACCATATTTAAAAATACCACACTTAACACATGTTCACCACAGCATTAACCATTCAAATTCAGGTGATTTTTAAAGATGCCTGTGTACCAGGTCTAAGCTACATGGGTTCTTAACATTGACTGAGGGAACTGGACACAAGTCCCTTGACTGAGGGAACTGGACACAAGTCCCTATCCCTAACCCACAGTGTTAACTGTTAGTTTCTTCCCATTGAACATCACAGGATGTCCAAACCAGAGATAAGGGCAGGTCCTCTGTCCAGCAGTAGTTGGCCAACACAAAATTAACTCGATGGTAATTTGGAAGGTTTTTTTTTTTTTTGGAAGGGGGCATATAATTCATTGCCTAGCATTACAACCCCTATAGGTCTTATAAGTATATATTATGGTTTCTGAGTTTGTGTCTTTATGAGAATTCTGTGTGTGCACAAGTGTGTGTCTCTGTATCTATATGTGATCCTTCTGTTTTTTCTTGGCTCTAATTTCTTCTGGTCACATGTTTATTTTGTTCTATTGTGGTTTCATTTTTAATCATATCTTATTGTATTATTTTCTGCCCATGTCTTTGAGAGGCCTGTTTTCTAAAGAGAAAACAAGGGTGTGGATTTGCCTAGGGGTGAGTTGGAGTGCAGGGATCTGGAGTTGGTAGAAAAGAAACAGTAATCAGAGTATATTGTATGAAAAACAATGTCTTTTTAATAATAAATGACCATACCTCATCCCATTCCAATAGAAAGCTGCTTATTTTGGATCCATTGTCATTGCAACCCTGAAAAGGTCAGAATGATTGTGATCATTTATTGTTATACAGCACTTATATATCCTGCACATATATTGAGTATATGTTTATGCAGTGAATTTGTACTGCAAAAATTTGTATAAGGATATTTGTTTTAATAACAATTTACCTTTAAGTTTAAGATACACATTTGTCAGTTTACAAACATACCCTGGTTGTATATGTCATGTTTCCAGACTGCATAAAAAGAGGGAAGTTAAAATGAATGACAAAGGAACCAGAGACATAGTGTTATTGGTAACTGTGATTCTTGACACCAAAACATAAGAGCAAGAAATGGGCAGTTAGCTTTAAGTTAATGATCCAATGTATAGTATTTCTCAACCCACTTGGCATGATCTCTAGACAGAACTGAAGGGTCATTGTGAAGAAAAGTGATGGAGAAATAAATTAGATAAAGTATGTGTCATTTTTGGTCAAAGTTCAAAAAACAGGACAGTGTATTCAAATCACATTGAGATTCTTTTCCCAGTAAAATGCTTACTTTCCATTGTAAATTCAGGCTGTTCTTGGTTCTGCTAATCAGTGTGGGTGCAAGAGGAGGGTCTGGTTCACAACCTGGTGTTGTGAAGCTAGCCACTTCAGACACACTTCTGTGCTCTCCATCTCTTATGATTGCAACTCTGAAAGGGAACAGAAATTGTTGTAAGAGGTAAGGTCCTGAGTTGTAAGTTTGTTTTTCTAGACTTATTCTTTGTTCTTTTGTTGACACTTACTGAGAATACATAGTAACGGCTTTCATTATGGCATTCTCATATATGAGCATCTTCCTCCCTGGCCATAAAGCTCTTTGGTCCCTTCTTCCCATGCTCACTGATCCCCCTTTTCTTCCTCCTAGTGCTACTACTTTCTTGGTTTTTCTTCTTTACCTTTTTTGCTAGCCTTATGAGTTTAAACTATGGTAGCTTATCTGAGTATTTAAGGGCACTTTGCCAGCTGCCTTCAGGAATTCTAAGTACCAAACTCATATAGATTAAGGAGTCTTGGCTGGCTACAGGCTGATGGTAGGTTGTGTGGGACAGAGTTCCTACCTTAAGAAGTAGACTGTGCAAGGCTGTAGATCGTGTAGGACCACAGTAACGCCATCACCACTGCGAAGACAACGTTTGTTTATATGGGATCTCACATATGTTTAACAGCAAAGTAACCAGTCCTAGTCTCATAGTAACTGAATAACTGATAAAGAACCACAATACTTCCTGAAGATTTGATCACTTTAAACCACTTTATATTTAAGCAATATAGTATTTTTTGTAGGCTGTAGCCTCCATTGAGGAGCATATCAAGTTTTTGGGGGATGGTATGATCTGGGAGATATGTGGTTTTTTCCACCATCTAGTGGACACACAACAGAGCTGCTCTGGGTCTCTAAGGCAGCTACTTAAGTTCAGTTGGTGCGGATACACATCTGCAAAACCAGTCATCTGCCCATGTACACCTGCACCAGAGGAAGCTGAAGGAGCTGAACAAAGTAGTCATCAGGAAAGCAGCTACCACAAGTTCTTAGTTTGTCTTGTCCCTTCATTCATTAAATTTTATACTACAAACCAGCAATGATGTTACTCATTCAAAGCAGTCAATTTGTATTGTACTACTGCATATATTTAACGATACTAGTACAGATCTGCTTTTTAGTAGTTAATTTAGAGTGCAGATATAAATGCTTTGAAGAACACACTTTCAAGACAGTTCATTCATTCATTTTAAGAGGGACTTTCTGGGTGAGATCCTGTCTGTCACATGAACAGAGGGATTATATTCCAACACCTTTGTCTTCCTGAGCAGACACCAAGGAATTTGTTCTAGCTCCAGACCCCATAAAGCCCCCTCTAAAATGGAAGGTATTGATAGTTTTAAGCAAAGGCTACTGGAAAGCTAATGGTAATCAAGGAGGAAGCAAACAGGCAATCTCCTCCTTCTGCTGTAGCTCCTCCTCTTCACCGTCCTTCCTCTCCCAGTACTGAGAGCTACGTTATGTCTTTTAAAGATAGTGGTGCTTGTCAAGTACATGTCATACCAGAAAGATTTCCATGCAAGCCAAGTTTGCATATTCACATCTCTGCTATGCAGTACAGAGGATTGTAATTTGGGATTATTAAATTGCACAACTTTAAGTGCTAATTATCAAAGAAATAAAACTTTACATAATGTCACATTTTCAAATCAAGTCTCTGACTAAAGAAGAAAAATTCTCAAACTAAAATTGTATCCATCCACCCATCCCACCCATCCATCCAACCCTCCAGGCACCCATCCATCCATCCATCCATCAATCCATGTATCTATCTAGGCTTTTCTCTTGGGTGTAGCCGTGTCTGTCCTGATCCTCATTCAATAGACCAGGCTGGCCTTGAATGCAGAGATCAGCTTGCCTAAGTGCTAGCAGTCAAGGTGAGCACCACCACTGGCTGGCTGATTGACAGATATTTGAATAACATACTATGACCTTATCGAGATTTGCACATTGGTTCGATAACTTACTACTAAAATCCTATCTCTGTCAAAAAACTTGAAAAGAATATGAAGAATTCAGCCTAGGTATAAGTTTGGGTACAATGACTATATGTGTCTATTGTATGTTTAAATTGAATAATGTGAAATAATTTAAAAGACTTACGTATAAATATTTTTATAGTTGCCATTTTTACCACTGCTGGACAGTGCCAATTCAAATTTCATCGGAGAATTAATATCATATTTTTCAGCACTGTTCAGAGCCCATGAAACAGTTGCAGATCGTGTTTGAATATTTGAAACCTAAAATGAAGAAATGCAAGAAGTATACTTAAAAATCATAGTCTGTACTTTTGAATGCAAACTTTTCGTTAGTTGTTTGATACTAGGTGCAATTCCCATATTAGGTGCTTAAATACTCTGATTAAGTAATTAGCCACCTTTCCTATCTTTAATGATCCCACATTGGATGTTAATGTATCGCTGCAGAAGATTATGAAAATATTAAAACAGTAAATGTTCTAAAGAAAAATAGCAGTGATTTTGGACGGTTTAGATAGAAAAGTTGGAAAAGCATTAAATCTTCTTTTTCGTTACGTACCACAGGTTTTTCAATGTTGAAGCAACATGGCTGTGTTCCATATTCTGTATTGTGTTCTAAAAGTAAGAAAAAAACACCTCAAACAAAATAATACATTGACAACAAGAGAATAGACTTAGTTCACATTATAAATATATCATTACTATGAAAAGTAGTAAGACCCAACTAAGATTTATATTAACATAAACTCTAATAGGATATTTAAAAAACTTCTGAATTTAAATAAAATCAGACAAATTATGTAGGATTGAAATCTATAATTATTCATTAGAAGACAACTAGAAAGGATTCAAGGATGTATTTCTTTATTTAATATGTATAGTTGTGTGTGTGTGTTGTTAGGAATCTAGTTCATGACCTTTGGCATACTATACAAGCACTCTAGCACTGACATTGATCCTAACATTCCTCATGGTTTTAATAGGCAGCCTTGGTATGACTTTACCTATGATATTTGGACTTCAAGAGTGCACTAAGTGTCCTGTCATTTGCTACATATAAAACCTGAAGGACATTATACTAAATGAAATAAGCCAAGCTCAGAAAAACAAATATGTCATGATCTCACTTGTATGAAGAATTTAATGAAGTTGAAAGACGCATAATAATCAGGGCATAGGAGCAGGGAGGAATTGCTGGTCCTAGGGAGTAAACTTCATATAGGAGGAAGAGGTTCTGGGAGCTCTTGAGCAGCAGGGTGAGGTAGTCATTATAAGGTATATTTCAATACAGTAGATAGACATTTCATATGTTTCAACGTAAAAAACAGTCCAAATTGATAAGTGAGATGATTGTTTTAGCTTCATTTACTAATTCCACATCATATTTATATATTCAAATATAAATATGTGTCAAAATGTCTCATCACTTCATGAGTTTAGGCTTATTATTTGTCAATTAATAATACATTAAACTAAATTAGAAAAGTGGAGGTACGGCTTAATGGGTTACAGAGGAAACAGAAGCAGAGAATGTCACTCTAATATTTTGAATTGACTGGCAAGGTGACATGGGGTGTAAATGTGCTTTCCACCAAACACTGTAACCTGAATTTGAACCGGGGGCCTGCATTTTTCAAAGGAGAAAACAAACTCCCAGAATTTGCCCTCTGATTTCCCTCATTCCCATACACACACAGACTAAATAAACAATTATGTGTAATAGAAATTTATGTAAAAATGAACCGAGGACCTAACGCCATCTGGGACCCTAGTGCACGGGGGCTCCGGCAAAAGGTGGTGCAGACCCTCCTGGTTGCTGCCCTCACCGAGAGCTCAAAAGCAGCCCCCAACGAGCAACTTGAGCCTCAGGACCACAGGTAAGACCAACTTTTCTGCTCCAAGCGACCTGCCTGGTGGACTCAGGACACAGGCCCACAGAAACAGCTGAAGACCAGTAGACAGGAAAGACTACACGCCCGAAAGCAGAACACTCTGTTCCCATAAATGGCTGAAAGAAAACAGGAAAACAGGTCTACAGCACTCCTGACACACAGGCCTATAGGACGGTCTAGCCACTGTCAGAAATAGCAGAACAAGGTAACACCAGAGACAACCTGATGGCGAGAGGCAAGCGCAGGAACCCAAGCAAAAGAAACCAAGACTGCATGGCATCATCGGAACCCAATTCTCCCACCAAAGTAAACACGGAATATCCAAACACACCAGAAAAGCAAGATCTAGATTTTAAATCACATTTGATCATGATGATGGAGGACTTCAAGAAAGACATGAAGAACTCCCTTATAGAAATGCAGGAAAACATAAATAAACAAGTAGAACCCTATAGAGAGGAATCACAAAAATCCCTGAAAGAATTCCAGGAAAACACAATCAAACAGTTGAAGGAATTAAAATGGAAATAGAAGCAATCAAGAAAGAACACATGGAAACAACCCTGGATATAGAAAACCAAAGGAAGAGACAAGGAGCCGAGATAAAAATGAACCGAGAGTCCAAATTATTTGGCTTGTATCCTCATTGGCAACAAATTGGGCTTCTTGTGTTTACCTCTCACTGATGCATTTGATGAGTGTCTCTTCTTTTGGTTTTCATCTGATATCTGCTTATTGTCTCCTGCTCCCATGTTAGTCTCTGTCTCTCCAGGATTGTCTTCAGTATATGCTCTGGTGTTGTTGGAAATGGTGGCAGCACCAGATGGTCTGAGATCATCTTTATTCGAGGAGCAGGTCTGAGCATTTTCAGTGATGAGAGCATTGCAAGCACTCTCAGAAGTATAGCTCGGAATACTCTTAGTATCTGGTGGTTCGTGAGTTTCATCAGAGGTGACTAGATCATAAGTATTTATGGAAGGGCTTGTAATATCATTACTGTTGTCAGAGCAAAATGCGTTTGAGGTAGAATTGCTTGGGGAATGACCAGAAGAAGTAGTGTTTCTGTCAGTAGTGTTAGTGTCTGGAATATTGTCAGCCATGTTTCTTGGAGTGCTGTCAGTAGTGCAAGCCTTTAAGACAGTATTCAGAGAGTAAGTGTCCAGAGGACTGGTATCAGTGTTAGTGCTTGGAGCAGTATCCACAGTGTAAGGACAGAGTGTACCAGAAGGAGCAGATATGTCAATGACTTTGTTCAGAACCAAAGGGGTGTCACTAAACGTGGAGCTAATCTTGTGTTCACCAAGTTGGCGATCCCTTATTTTCTTCTTTGAATATTCTCCAATCGTTACAGTCCTTTCATCAAATAGGTTATGATTCACTCTTCCATGAGGATAGGTTTCTAAGAGAGAAAATAAATGCAATCAAGTTCAGTAGTCATCCCATTCTCTCACGTTCTTTCACCTAACCATCCAAAGAACACTGATAAATCACAGTTTACTTTAAAAGGTACTTTGCTTCATTACAAGTATTTGGTATTCATGTATATGTTCTGTGTATATGTGTTTAGGATATACTGATAGGTACAGAAAAAAAAGAGTAAATAATATTTTCCCGATAGTAATTTACTTTGAAATCTTAAGGTCTTATGATGGGTGTTATGACATCCTCCAGAGTCTTTTTATTTCCCAAATAATAGCATTAATAGTCAAAATCTTTATGATTTTCCAATCTGATTTTATAGACTTGCCAGGAAAAGTATGTACCACAAATAACATGCTATACATAATTAAAAGAAATATTTTTGACAATTTGTATTAATGACTATTTTATGTAGGTCATAAACTTTAGGCATTATAAGTATTTTCCTATCAACTATCATCAACCCTAATATATATGCATGATATGCAATCATTCATGGAAATGTTACTATTTTCTACTTTTTTCCACTTTAATAACTGTCCATATCTGCTCGCTTTTAACAAATGGAAAATACTTCATATTTTTTTACTTGTGCAAAGTTTTCTATTTATATTGGCACACATTCATCGTATGTAGTGATGTGTTTCACAAAAACATTTCAAAATGTGGTACATTTACACCATGGAGTACTACTCAGGTATAAAAAACAATGTCTACATGACATTCTTAGGCAAATGGATGGGACTAGAAAATATCATCCCGTGTTAGATAATCCAGTCACAAAAGAACACACACGGTATACACTCACGGGTAAGTGGGTATTTGCTGAAAAGCTTGGAATACCTAAGGAAAATTTCACAGATGACATGAAGCCCAAGAAGAAGGAAGACCAAAATGTGGATGCTTCAGGTCTTCATAGAAGGGAGAACAAAATGCTCATGGGAGGAAATACAGGGACAAAATGTGGAGCAGGGACTGAAGAAAAAGGTCATCCAGAGATTGCCCCACCTGGGGATCCATCCTATATGCAGCCACCAAACCCAGTCACTTTTGCTGATGCCAAGAAGTGCTCGGTGACAGGAGCCAGATATGGATGTCTCCTGAGAGACTCTGTAGGGCTCTACTGATGCAGATGAGGATGGTTGTAGCTAACCATTAGACTGAAAAGGGGGACCCAAATGGAGGAGTTAGGGAAAAGACTGATGGAGTTGAAGGGTTTGCAACCCCATAGGGACAACAACAGTATCAACCAACCAGACCCCACCAGATCTCCCAGCTACTGAACCACAAAGCAATGAGTACACATGGAGGTACCCATGGCTCCAGCTGCATATGTAGCAGAGGAGGGCCTTGCCTGGCATCAGTAGGAGGAAAACCCCTTGGTCCTATGAAAGCTTGTTTCCCTAATGTGGTAGAATGCCAGGACATTGAGGGGGAGTGGGATTATTTTCAATGAAGGGGGAGGGTATATATGAGAGGGGGAGGGGGATAAAATGTGAAAAGTAAATAGATAAAGTATACATGAAAAATAAAAATTAAAAATTAAAAACATTTTCATACAATATATCATGTTCTTGTCAATATTTCCCCCATTACCCTATTTATTTTCCCTCCCCCTCCTGCTATTCTCCATGTTTTAAGATAGTTATTGTCCTTGTCATCTCTTATGCCTCCTCTTCCTTCTCTTCTTGTTGTTGACCTTTTGAATTCTCATGCTTCTACATCCAGAATGCTGCCATTATAAGTATATACCGGAGTTCCCTGCACCCAAATCCCGTGGGGAAGAGAGCTGAAAACCCAGGACTGCAGACATCCTGAGACTGCAGACATCCTGAGACTGCAGACATCCTGAGACTGCAGGACAGACTGCCAACCTCTGCACACCTCTACCCACATCCCCAGTCCAAGGGGAAACTGTACAGTGCCTCTGGACACAGGGATTTAGGAAAAGTTAGCCATCAATCCTCGAAGTTCTGGTCTGTGCCCAGGACTGAACTGTACTGGCCAAACAGCTCCCTGCACCTAAATCCCATGGCAGAGAGAGCTGGACCCTCAGAAGTGTGGACACCCCTGAGAAGTCAGAGGAGACTACCCTCTGCCCACAGTCCAGACCCAAGAAGGAATTGCCTAATGCAAACTGTGCCCCCCTGGGTGCAAGGACCTAGGCGTAATCAAGGGCATGACCCTTTGATTCCTGCCCATGCCTGGAGCTGAAAGACAGTCTCCAGGAGCACCTACAAACCTGAAATCAGAGCACCTGTTCTCAGAAAAGACTGAAATAAAACATGAAAACAGTTCTACAGGACTAGTGACACAGAGGCCTACAGTAGGGTCAAGTCACTCTCAGAAACAGCAAGACAAGCAAACACCAGAGACAACCCAATGGCTAGAGGCAAGCCCAGAAACCTAAGCAACATAAACCAAGACTACTTGGCATCATCAGAGCCCAGTTCTCACACCAAAGGAAATGCTGGATATCTACACCAGAAAAGCAAGATTTACATTTAAAATCACATTTTTTGATAATGATGAAGGACTTTAAGAAAGACAACTCCCTTAAAGAAATGCAGGAAAATACAAGTAAACAAGTAGAAGCCCTTAGAGAGGAAACACAAAAATCCCTGAAAGAATTATAGGAAAACACAACCAAACAGGTGAATAAATTGAAAATGGAAATAGAAACAATAAAGAAAGCACAAAAGGAGACAACCCTGGATATAGAAAACCTAAGGAAGAGACAAGGAGCTGTAGATACAAGCATCAAAAACAGAATACAAGAGAGAGAAGAGAGAATCTCAGGGGCAGAAAATAACATAGAAAACATTGACCCAACTGTCAAAGATAATGTAAAAGAAAAAAAGATCCTAGCCCCAAACATCCAGGAAATCCAGGACACAATGAGAAGATCAAACCTAAGGATAATAGGTATAGAAGAAAGTGAAGACTCCCAACTTAAAGGGCCAGTAAATATATTCAACAAAAGAATAGAAGAAAACTTTCCTAACCTAAAGAAAGAGATGCCCATAAACGTACAAGAAGCCTACAGAACTCCAAATAGATTGGACCAAAAGTGAACTTCTTCCTGTCATATAATAGTCAAAACACCAAATGTACAAAACAAAGACAGAATATTAAAAGCAGTAAGGGCAAAAGATCAAGTGACATATAAAGGCACACCTATAAGAATTACACCAGACTTATCACCAGAGACTATGAAAGCCAGAAGGTCCTGGACAGATGTCATACAGACCCTAAGAGAACACAAATGTCAGCCCAAGTTACTGTATCCAGCAAAACTCTCAATTAACATAGATGGAGAAACCAAGATATTCCATGACAAAACCAAATTTACACAGTATCTTTCTACAAATCCAGTGCTACAAAGGATAATAGATGGAAAACTCCATCACAAGGAGAGAAACTACACCCTACAGAAAGCAAGAATATAATTTCGTTGCAATGAATCCGAAAGAGAGATAAATAAACATAATTCCATCTCTAACAACGAAAATAAAGGAAGTGACAATCACTATTCCGTAAAATAGGTTAACATCAACTGACTCAATTCCCCAATAAAAAGACATAGACTAACAGACTGGATAGGGAAAGAGGACCCAGCATTTTGCTGCATATAGGAAACACATCTAAGAGACAAAGACAGACACTACTTCAGACTAAGTGCCTGGAAAACAACTTTCCAAGCAAATGGCCCGAAGAAACAAGCTGGAGTTGACATTCTAATATCAAATAAAATTGACTTTCAACCAAAAAAGAAAAGGAAGTTACACTTCATATTCAAAACGCAAATGCACAAAACAAAAAGAAAGAATATTAAAAAGCAGTAAAGGAAAAGGTCAAGTAACATATAAAGGCAGACCTAACAGAATCAGACCAGACTTCTCACCAGAGACTATGAAAGCCAGAAGGTCCTGGAGAGATGTCATACCGACCCTAAGAGAACACAAATCCCAGCCCAGGTTACTGTATCCAGCAAAACTCTCAATTAACATAGATGGAGAAAACAAGATATTCCATGACAGAACCAAATTTACACAATATCGTTCTACAAATCCAGCACTACAAAGGATAAGAAATGGTAAAGCCCAACACAAGGAGGCAAGCTACACCCTAGGAAAAGCAAGAAACTAATTGTCTTGGCAACAAAACAAAGAGAAGAAAAGCACAAACATAATCTCACATCCAAATATGAATACAACTGGAAGCAATAATCACTATTCCTTCAGAGAAAGAACTGGAAGAGCTTGAAGGGGCTTGAGACACCTTATGAACAACAATGCCAAGCAACCAGAGCTTCCAGGGACTAAGCCACTACCTAAAGACTATACGTGGACTGACCCTGGACTCTGACCTCATAGGTAGCAATGAATATCCTAGAAAGATCACCAGCGGAAGGGAAAGCCCTTGGTCCTGCTAAGACTGAACCCCAAGTGAACGTGACTGTTGTGGGGAGGGCGGCAATGGGGGAAGGATGGGGAGGGGAACACCAATAAAGAAGGGGGGGGGGAGGGGTTAGGGGCATGTTGGCCCGTAAACCGGGAAAGGGAATAACACTCGAAATGTAAATAAGAAATACTCAAGTTAATTAAAAAAATTTTAACAAAGAAATTAAAACGTAGATTAAAAACTACATTTAAAAAAATAATCACTCTTCCTTAATATTTCTCAACATCAATGGCCTCAACTCTCCAATAAAAAGACATAGATTAACAAACTGGATACGCAACGAGGACCCTGCATTCTGCTGCCTACAGGAAACACACCTCAGAGACAAAGACAGACACTACCTCAGAGAGAAAAGCTGGAAAAAAAAAACTTTCTAAGCAAATGGTCTGAAGAAGCAAGCTGGAGTAGCCATTCTAATGGCTTATGCTCTAAGATCAAGAATCAACAAATTGGATCTCATAAAACTGCAAAGCTTCTGTAAGGCAAAGGACACTGTTGTTAGGACAAAATGGCAACCAACAGATTAGGAAAAGATCTTTACCAATCCTACAACAGATAGAGGCCTTATATCCAAAATATACAAAGAACTCAAGAAGTTAGACCGCAGGGAGACAAATAACTCTATTAAAAAATTGGGTTCAGAGCTAAACAAAGAATTCAGAGCTGAGGAATGCCGAATGGCTGAGAAACACCTAAAGAAATGTTCAACATCTTTAGTCATCAGGGAAATGCAAATCAAAACAACCCTGAGATTCACCTCACACCAGTGAGAATGGCTAAGATAAAACCTCAGGTGACAACAGATGCTGGCGAGGATGTGGAGAAAGAGGAACACCCTCCATTGTTGGTGGATTGCAGACTGGTACAACCATTCTGGAAATCAGTCTGAGGTTCCTTAGAAAATTGGACATTCCACTACCTGAGGACCCAGCTATACCTCTCTTGGGCATATACCCAAAAGATGCCCCAACATATAACAAAGACACGTGCTCCACTATGTTCATAGCAGCCTTATTTAAAATAGACAGAAGCTGGAAACAACCTAGATGCCCTTCAACAGAGGAATAGATTCAAAAAATGTGGTACATCTACACAATGTAGTACTACTCAGCTATCAAAAACAATGACTTCATGAAATTCATAGGCAAATGGAATGAACTAGAAAATATCATCCTCAGTGAAGTAACTCAATCACAGAAAAACACACTTGGTACGCACTCATTGATAAGTGGCTAGTAGCCAAAAAGCTCGAATTACCCAAGATGCAATCCGCAGACCACAGGAAGCTCAAGAAGAGGGATGACCAAAATGTGCATGCTCCCACTCCTTCTTAAAAGGGGAAAATATCCATAGGATGGTATATGGAAGCAAAATTTAGAGCAGCGACTCAAGGAATGGCGATTCAGAGTCTGCTCCACATGTACCCATATATATATATATATATATATATATATATATATATATATATATATATATATACAGCCACGAAAACTAGATAAGATTGATGAAGTCAGAGAATGCATGCTGAAAAGGACCGGATATAGATCTCTCCTGAGAGACACATCCAGAGCATGTACAATAGAGAGGTCAATGCTAGCAGCAAACCACTGAGCTGAGTACAGGACCCCTTGGGGGGAATTAGAGGAAATATTGAAAGTGTTGAAGGAGCTTGCAACCCCATAAGAACAACAATGCCAACCAACCAGAGCTCCCAGGGACTAAACCACTACTGAAAGTCTATACATGGACTGACCCAGGGCTCCAACTGCTTATGTAGCAGAGAATAGCATTGTTGGGCACCAGTGGAAGCGGAAGCCCTTGGTCCTGCCAAGGTTGGATCCCCAAGTGCAGGGGAATGTGGGGGGCAGTAGGGGGGATGTATGGGGGAATACTGTAGGGGGAGGGGGATGGGCGGGGATGGGGGCTTATGGACAGTAAACTGGGAAGGGAAATAACATTTGAAATGTAAGTAAAGAAACATATCTAATAAAAAAATTTTAAAAAAAAACATAATTATATACCATCATACCTGGTTTTATTTGGTAATCTAAACTCAGGACTTTCTGTATTCTAGGCAAATATTCTAGTAAATGATCATTTTCTCAGTTCTCAGATAGGCTCTGCCTACTTTCATGCCATATCTATATCTTTGTCTCAAATCTAGGGGCAATGCTTAGCATTTACAAAAATATATGCTGGGTCTGGAGAGATGGCTCCAGTGGGTTCAATTTCAGCATCCACATGGCAGCTAAGAACTATTAGGTAAATTCATTTCTAGAGGATCCGATGCCCTCTTTCTTTCTGGTCCCGACAGGCACTCCACACATGGTGTACAGACATTCAGGGAAACACTTCAGACAAATAAAAATGCTATCTCAATAGAAGAAAAGTATACACTACCAAGATGTTCCTGGAATATAAATGCTGCTGGTGGTGGTAGCAGCGGCAGTGGTGGTGGAAGTGACGGGATCTGCTGTGGTTCTTGGATGTAAGAAGATATTGGGAATTCCCCTTGAACTGGAGAATACAGCAGTTGAGGGGCCTGTGGGTATGTGAGCAATGGTGCTGCTACAAAGGGGTGTTGCACAGGCCCAGTCACAGGCATGTGATAGTCAAGTGTCTGAGGTACAATGATAATTTTTTGAATTCCATTTTCTTCCACAACCTAAAACAGAAGACAGAATCATATGTACATATTAACATCCATAGAAATTACTGTCTTGGATTTATATCACATGCAGTTAATTTAGAAATCTAAAGTATCATGGACCAATCATCAAGAAGGTATGATCATTCTCTCTCCACCCCCAGGTAGCTTGATTTTATCTTAGTATGGTCTCTAGAGCTCTGTCTACCAGGCTGACTTCAGACTAACCGATTGGCCTCCTGAGTACTGGGATTAATCGGTGTACATCAGCATGTCTGGCTGTAGCTAGCTTTTAACATTCGAAATGTAAATAAGAAATACTCAAGTTAATAAAAAATGAGGTAATTTCTGACACATTTCAAAACCTTAAAGTGTAACATATAATTTAAAAGTATCCTTTCTAATCAATACTTCCTCAAGGCTTCCCACCTGGAAAGTACTGTTAATTAATTATGAACATTTCTATAATTTCGTCTTTTCCGTATTTTTATATTACAATAGTTTTATTTCTACCAATCTGTACTTTCAATTTTACTTAATAATATACTTTTGAAAACGTTTCCGTTTGGTTTATGATCTGTCCTTGCCCATGTTTTCAGACAGGGTCTCACTATGTAACTCTAGCTGACTTGAACTCACTGCAGACCAGGCTGGTCTAGTGCTGGCATTAAAAGTGAGTGACACCACTACACAGCCTATTTCTTTCAATTTTTTTGGCCTAGATTTCTAGTACTCCATTGTCTTCATCATACAGAAACTCATTTATAGGCTTCAGATTTGTTTTTAAACTTTTCTGTAATTGTAAACAACATTGCAAAAATTATGTATATGCTATACTAACAATATGTATATGCTATAGTAATGTATCATTATAAAGTTATAAAAATGTATGATAAATTCTTTGAAGTGAATTGCTGACTGCAGGCATGTGTGCACAAACTTTCACTAGATATTTTCTCACAAGACTCACAACTGCAGCATTATGCAATATACAAAACTCCCAAACCATGAACACAAAGGCTAGGAGGAAGAATAACAAGACGTCTTCCCAAATATTGTAGTTCCACAGCCATTGGATATTTTTCTTAATCATAATGGGGTTATCTGCCTCCCCATTTTTTTTTTTCTTTTTTTTTTTTTTGGTTCTTTTTTTTTTCGGAGCTGGGGACCGAACCCGGGGCCTGGCGCTTCCTAGGCAAGCGCTCTACCACTGAGCTAAATCCCCAACCCCCTGCCTCCATTTTATGAGCACAACAAATATGTGAGGATTTTTAAAATAAGTTTTCTTCGACCTTTAATAATAAAATACTACTGGGTTGAAAATTGTAATTACTTTAAGGACTAAAGACTATATATTATCAGAAGCCATTGCTGTCTGTGTTATGATATTTCTTAAGGTGGATTAACACACTCTACAAAGCAATGGAAGATAAGTAAATATTAAGTGATCTAAATTTGCTAAACAGTTAGGAATCATGTATGGGCAATCAAAGGGAGGTTGGGGAAAAATCACTTGAAATAATTTCAGTTAAAGGTTTAATTAAAAAGCCAAATTTAAAGAAATGATAACAGTAAAGTAAGTAAATACATATTTCAGAAAATCTAGTATACAGTGACACAGTAAAGTTTAAATGATAATAAAGAGCTAACCACAAAAGAAAAACAACATTTCCATACCTGAGATATGTAACCAGGGGGAAGGTATATTGGTGGCAGATTACCAGATGGTGCTATCAGAGGTACATCTGCAGGTCCTAAGAGAATTATTAATGAATTTAAACAAAGTCCATTACAGAATTCCAGTTTTCTATCATTGAGCTTTAAAGTAGCCATTTTGAAAGAATATTGCTGCATATACACAAAGCCTATTGCCCAAGTATAGATGTAATCACCAAAAATTCATTTCAAGCAATGGAATATAATCAAGGGATCCAATGAGTACTGGGTAAAATGTATATTATAAAAGCTACTGGCAAGTTCACTGCAGCTTTCTGGTGGTATTCTCTCATTAGCATGCTTATGTTGCCTAAAGTTTTGCTTTGTGTCATAAAATCATTTCTTGCAGTAATATTATCTGATAAAAATGAAATGAAATTTTATATTAGGTCTTCTTCCCATACTATTAAAGTTTAACACATACATGTATATGTATGTAACAACAGTTCATGAAACATACACGAATTTGCAAGAGAGCTGGGATGCAGTATATGGGATCGTCTGGAGAGAGTAAAGGGAAGGGGGAAATTATACAATTCTATTGTAATCTCAAAATAAGAGAAATAATTTCAAAAGGGAAGCCTAGAGAGATGGGTCAGTGTTTGAGAGCACTGGCTGATCTTCCAGGGGACCTGGGTTTGAGTCTTAGCTCCCACATAGTGGCTCACAAGTATGTGTTTTCTCCAAGTCCAGGGCATTTTATGCTCTCTTCTGGCATTCCCATGGCACCAAGACATACGTACAGGCAAATCAATCATACACAGAAAATAAAAATAAACACATCTTCAGAAAACAAGTAAAAGCAAACAGTTTTGAGAAAATGACCTAGTACAGAAGGACTTATATGCACCACTACACTTTTCTATCACATATTCTTAATATGTCCAAGTACAGCTGCATAGCAGCTCAAAGCTACTGCAGTCCAGATTCTTGTACGTCATCATTCTTTGGGTCATTTAAAATTAGTACTTACTTCAAAATACAGGAGTGTCTAAGGTCCTAGAATGGTAATTTGTGTGAGATCATGATAAACATTATATACCAATCTATCCTTAGATGACATTTTTGGAGATTCTAGAGACACAATGCAGAGATGAAAAGCCCTACAACATGAAAACAGAAATTCCCCACGCTTTACCAAACTGATCTGACCAATTGGAACTTCACTTCAGTGACTGGAGATGTCTTATATACATGTTTCAACTCTAACTCATTTTTCAAACAATTTGGTTTTATTATATGTGCATGAGTGTTTATCTACATGTATGTGTGTGTGCTATGTGCCTGGGAAGTCCAGAAAAAGGCACTGAATCCACTGGAATTGGAGTTACAGATGGTTGTGGGTTGCCTTGTGGGTGCTAGAAACTAAACCTAAGTCCTTTGCAAGAAGACCTCTTAATGTCTTACCAAGTGTATAATATCCAATGAACCTTATTCCCAAGGGTCAGTCTCAAAAAGAAATACAAGGGATATTAAAGTTGCTACTTAACAAAATGATGAGATGCTTACTAGCCTATCCAGGTACATAACTATGAAAATGGCAGGAGATGGGATTAAATAATTTTCCTTTACAACAGCTCTCTTCATTTTTCAAGGAGTGATTTTTTCTCTGAATATTATCTTGCTGTGTTCCTGCAACATGTCTTCACATATGTATACATTGTACCTTGGTCACATAAATCGGCATTTTGTTGTGTGTGTGTGTGTGTGTGTGTGTGTGTGTGTGTGTGTGTGTGTGTGTGAGAGAGAGAGAGAGAGAGAGAGAGAGAGAGAGAGAGAGAGAGAGAGAAAGAGAGAGAGAGAGGTGGGAAGGGAGGTAGGGAGCGGGAGAATGTGTGTATGTGTGTGTGTGTTTACCCACAAGGCATGAACAATCTACCAAGAGAAGCCCTCCCACAAAGAGAAGTGGCCTTCTTTCAATAGCCACCGTATCATTACTTTTCACCACGGGGTGGGGCATGGAAGCGACACCTTCTGCATGCTTGAGTTTAAGTCTCTTGGTCCTATGGAGTCTTATGCAATAACCACAGCTGCTGAGTGATGTGTATAATACCTATGTCACGTTCAGAGGCTGTTCACAGTGCTACTCCTCTCCATCCTCTGGCTCTAATGTTCTTTCTAAACCTACTTCCAAGATATTCCCTCAGCAGTTTTTGGTGTCTGTGTACTTTCCTGTGTCTCTGTGTGTTTGTTTGTATCTGTGTGTGTCTGTGTGCGTCTGTGTGTGTCTCTGTGTGTTGATGTAGACATTCCCTCTGAACAAAAAGATTGCTCATTCTCACATTTTGAAAGTTTAGAGTCTCTGCGTTAAGAACTATCCTCTTCAGTAAGAAGCTTCTCTGGCCAGGGCGGAGAGTTACACAGTTCCATCACTCCCTGGAGGTAGAAGTTAACTGTATTTACATTAATACTTCTTTATCTGTTCTGGTCCTCTAAATACTTTTTCCCTAGCTCCTTTGGCTCTCCAATGTTGGTTCTGATACAACATTCTGGGATCTGGAAGAGCAACCCTTCTTTCGTCTTATGACCTTTCTGTAGTCTGATTATGGTAGTCAGCCAAGTAGGCTTAAGTGGTTTTCAGGGTCCTGTAACGTCTTCTGAGCTATGATTCTGAATTAATATATGTCAACAAGAACTTCCTTTTTTCCCCTTATAGAAATTGCAACTCATGACAGACCCATGCAAAGGGTCTGGTCTAAATTCGAGTTTGTCATTCTTAATAGAAAAACAATCCTTATTTTCATTGTACCAAAATTTGGGGTTTATACACACTCTCAGATCGTGGATGTCTGCCCCTTCATGCCATGTCAAGGTAAACTGCAACCTACAATTAGATCTATCTAGTTGTAATTTATGAAAAGGCTTTGAGGTCTGTTATATCCAAGTCTCCATGGCTCGGTCACATGATGTCCAGTTCTGAGAGAGATGTCTTATGTACCTTAATAGATTCTCTTACACTATTCCATGACCTCTAAGCTTAGTTGTAGGTGGTACCCTTGAGAAGTCTTCCTTTTTGGGTTCCCAAGGCTCTGCTCATCTCTGGTTAGTTAGGCCAGGCTAGACTGTAGTGCCTGCTCTGTGATGCATCTCCTCTGGCCCTATCAGGACACTGAAGTAGAAACTGATGGGGAAGGATATGCCAAGACTGTATGTTGTCTATGAATTTTGAAAAGGGTCATTGTCAAAGTTAATAACTATAACCCTTTGTGTGAAATAATACAGGCATTCTCTCAAGAACCCTACTTACTTTCAAACTAGGCCAGTTGTAACCATGTAGAAGTACACTAATGTGACTGCACATCAGAAAGCTTGGCTGTACATTTTACAAGTCAAAAGTTTAAAGATAGATAAGCTTAAAGGAATTTGTACAGTCTTCCTTCAGTTTATTAGACATGGCCCTCAGGGTCTTTAAAGCCACAAGGAGACGTTTATAGCTAAGGTTGAATATTAGAAGATTAAAGAGAAACACAGCAAGATCAGTACATGTGTGCCAAATTGTCTATTCCTGCTCATCTCAGGAAGCTCTAGAGCTCTATCTAGTGGTCACTCTGCTCATTCACAAGGAACCAGCTTATTTAAGGACCAACACACTCTTTCCTGTTATTGGTATTGTTAGCTAGGACTTTTAAACCATGAGTTCTAAAAGTTACTCAGCTATACACGTCCCTTGGGACATGTCCATCAACAAAGAACAGAGCAATTGCATGCAAGAAAATAGCTCTCTGTCATGTGAGGGAATGCCAACCTCCACACAAACTCTTCTTCAGAGCAAACCTGAATTAGGACAACTGCCCATGATTTGGGAGAGAACTAGAACATGACTCAGTGGCAGCCTTCATTAAAACTCGTCTCCTCCTGTCAATAAACTCCAGTTTGAATAGTCCCTCCTTCCTGTAGCTAGCAATTTCAATTTCCCATAGTCAGCTTCCCAAAATTTAGAACACTAACATTGTTCCTGTGCATCTCTGTGTGACCATGATGTTTACTTGTCCATCATGACCTCAGCCTCTTCCCCATCTTTGATAAAACCATAGCCTGTGAGAGACATTTGTTCTCTCACCTTCTGTGATGAGAGGCCCCCTTAGGTTTATTTCAGAGTTGACCTGTCCCCACTGCTGGGGATCCACTTCCTGAGTGTCAGGGTCTTCTTGCAACCCAGGAAGCCTCTGACTGTGGTAGGTTATCCTGTGCTCTTTCTGAGGAGTCATTGGCTTTCTCTCCCTGTTTTCTTTCAGTCCTTTCTTTCTTTCAGCCTTGCTCTGTGTTTGCATGAAGATGACTGAACACTTTGTCGAAGTATGGGATCCTGGTCAGGACACCCCAAACCCTCTGCACCATGTAGCCCCTCTCCAAACACTCTAAGCACTGGTTGACTCTTTGGGCTGGATCCCTCTTTCTCTTTTTCTTTCTCATCTCTCTCCTCTCCCTTTCCTCTCCCTCTTGTCTCTCTCTTCTGTGTTTCTCCTCTCATTTCCTCTGTTCCTTCTCCTCCCCCACACCTCTCTCCATCATTTCCTCCCATATTCCCCACTGTGGTATATCTGGCATTGTGACATCTTGTTCTGTCCTCGGAAGCGTTCAGTGCTTCAATCCCAAGGAGACTAGAAAGTCTGTCCCTTGTTATTAGAATGCCTACCATTTCCTTTTCTGACCTCTCTAGGAAATGTCCCAGAGTTGACTGGCATCCTGACAGGGACACATGGTCAAGGGTTTTCAGAGCATCTTGGGCTCTCTTAAGCACCATGGGTTTCCAAATTTCCCCTCAATACCTTCATTTCTTTTGAGGTGCTCTTTTTTCTCATGTCTCTAAATTGGTTCTTAGGAGTGAAATCTGACCTAGTAAATGACCCAGTGCCAATATAAATTGAACATCTCTCTGTGGTCTGGAATGGCACACGAGACTTGGAAAATTATCAGGGCTTTGATCACTTTAGAACTAGAGAGTGGTAGGAAGCTCCCTCTTTACAAGACTTCTGCCCTGTGTTGGTTTTTCCTGAATCAGCCCTGTTCTCCTACCCACATATTGTGTCCTTAGAGAGACCACTATTTTATCCTTTGGGGATTCCACCTTTGGAGCTGGTATTGACTCCCCATCCTCCCCATCTCCCCACCTGATGCCTGTCCTGCTGCTCTTGAGCCTGGTGAGTTGCCCAGTGAGCCTGACCACAAGGTAAGAAAAGTACAGAGTACCTTTGTTGCCCACGTCTTCTGTACCGGGCTTCCTAAGAGCCCCTCCTGTTACTGGCATTAACGACTAACCAACCCCACATACCATATACCACATACCATAACCAATTCCACATACCATTCCCCCATTCGCTTGTGCCTTCTAGGACACATGTCTCTTGCACTCATTTCTCATCATACCCCAGTGTCCACTTCCTTTACTAGGAAGAAACTTGCTCCATACACTTAGATAGGATCTGTTAGCAGTGAAATTGCTTTTTAACTTAACTTCTGTTGTAGTGGCACATGAAGGTGACTCCTGCACTCATTCCTCAATATTGTTCCTGTCTAAAGTCATCCCCATTTTATAGGACACAAGCTTCCCAACAAATGCCCAACATCATCAATTTGTGCTCTTTTCCCCATGGATATCCTTGATATATCTCAGTTCTGCAGCACCTTTGCTGGGCTGGAGGAACTCAAGCACATCACCTCTCACCTCCTTATGAATATCCCAATGTCCACAAACTCTGCGACTACTGGCAACATGGCTACCCTTACTATTCGAAAGCCCACTGCCCCTCCTGCCCTTCTCTAGACCTTAGACAGGAAGATTTTCTGTACACCCATGCGGCCCCCAACTCTCTAGCATCCAGACCCATCTCCCAGATCCCCCATCTGAGACAGACATCATCTTCATTTCCCATCTTGGAGCTCAAAGTTGCCTTGTCCACCATGTTCCTCTAGCCAAATCTTGAACCTTTCTGCTTTCACTGGGACTGACCCTGACTATAACTTCTCCCAGCAACTTACCTTGCAGGTTCTCTGCAGGGATTCAGAACCAGCTGCTATCATTTCTGGGATGTTCTTTAGTGGCAGCCAGGGACCTTTCTTTATTCTTTCCTCTCTTTCCCTCTGCCTCTGCCTCTTCCTCCTTCCAAACATCCCCCTCTCCCCACAACATGCTTCTCCAGATATACTATTTCTGTAATAGACCTAACTGCAATGACAGAGACACCCCATTCATTTATTTTTATTACTACTGTAGGTCTCCACCCTTGCTACTGTCTCCCAACTTTCTTATCACACATTTAAAGATGATGTCATAGTCATCAGGTTTCCAGTCCAGACAAACAGTAAGGTTTTATATCCCTGAGGCAGACCCTCAGAAACTCATGCCCATGGGCTGCTCCAATGCTTCCTGACCATTCTCCTTCTTTATGTCTGTAGTTCTTCTAGTCCAACCTGTAGAAGACTAACTCTGACCTAATGTCCATTATACTAAACAAATTGAACTCTATACCAGAGCTGGCCCCTCATGTTTCAAGTTCCAGAACCTTGCCATTTTGCTCATCCCCACACCTCTTATGGTTAATTCCCTCAACCTCTGCTTTGTCCTCCACCACTGTGCAACATGATCAGCCCCTCTGCACTCTCCTCCACTTCCTCCTTTTGTTCCCAGTCTTGTAACACTTCCCTTCTCCAATGTGCAGTTTCTCTTCATCTCTGGAATCCACTCAACTCTAACCATTCAGATTCCTGGACCTCTGTATAGGTTCAGTGCTGTTAGTTTTCTCCAGGAAGCCCCACATCCAGCTGGCTATGATGACCATCTTAGAGTACTGCCATGATGATTTTGACTGCTTCCCTAGTGGGAGGCAGAGGCAAGAGCCCTCTCTTTTCAGATGACTTTGATTGTAGCAGGAAGAGCCCATTCCTCAATGGGGTACTACACCTAGCTAGAAATACCACAGTTAGCATCTATGCTCACTTTCAACATTCCTAAGACATCATTCATTCAAACTCCCACGCTTTGAGAAAGTAGTGTTTCCTCATGTCAAAGGGTACCTTGTTATTAACTGGAAATGTCTCCCATATCTCCTTCAGGCAGTCCCATTTCCAGAAGGTTCCACTTTGGGAACATGATTGCCTAACCCCTGGCCCTGCTAGCTGGCAATGAG
Organism: Rattus rattus; assembly: GCF_011064425.1. Lineage (NCBI taxonomy): Eukaryota > Metazoa > Chordata > Mammalia > Rodentia > Muridae > Rattus > Rattus rattus. Next base: position 78,817,341 of record NC_046172.1, read on the forward strand.
CCACGATGTGCCACTCTGATTGTTTTACTTAGCTTCTCCCCTTTACAAATTTATCTTCTCATACCACCAGAACACTTCAGATACAGCAAAGCCAACCTCTGAGAACCCTACTGGTATCTTAACAACATAGTAGTTTCTTCCTCACCTGCAAAGCTTTTCCTTCCTTCAAGAGAGCCATTCCTCCTTTCCAAGCCAACCACTTTACCCTCTGAAATGTTCTTAGTACACACCCTCATCTCAGCTCTCTTATGAATGAATGCTTACAGGATCTCTGTCAACAATGTATCACCAATCAAAGGGTCTCTGCGCCAGCCAATATTAGGCACCCACCTTTCCTGACTCATCTACTTACTATGCAATTCATGCTTTCCTCCCAAAAGATGCACCAAATACTTCCTGCTAGTAGGTGTAGTTGACACGTTCTTTTTTTTTTTTTTTTTCCGGAACTGGGGACCGAACCCAGGGTCTTGTGCTTGTTAGGCAAGCGCTCTGCCACTGAGCAAAATCCCCAACACCTAGTTGACACTTTCAAAGGATGGGTGTTGGCTTTCCCCACTTCTAACCAATATGTCTCCCTTGTGGCCTCAAGGCTACTGAGAGAAATCATTTCTCATGCCACTCATGCAATTTGACAATGGCTCTGAATTTGTTTATCAAATAACTCAGTGGATTGGTAGAGGCTAAATATTTCCAGAAGTTTCTACATTTCTTGTCATACGCAGTCCTCTGGGAAAGTAGAGAGTGAATGGAATCTTTAAAACCATCTAGCCTGCTCCTCCTTCCAGGTACCTATGGACTAGATTTCTTTCTTGACTCTTGCATTCCTCAAACTTCTTGAGGGTCCTTATAACCCTCTCATTGTCTGCCCTTCTGAGTTAATTTATTTGCATCCACTTTTGCTCACACATCCTTTCAATTGGACCCCATCAAGAACCATCCTGCTTCATCCAGTAGTTCTCTCTTTTAGCTATTTCAGACCCTCTACAGACCTTTGCTAATTTCTGTGATCCAACATCTATCTCTTCTCTAAGAGACTACTCCTTGCTTCTCCTGCCTTGAGATGATGTTTTTGATTCTCACTTCAATAAACCCTCTAAAGCCCACAAGGGAGGGCCCACACAAGCTCATTCTAACAGAAGGATCCTCCCATTTACAAACTTCAAGACTGTTCCTACTGGCACTCCTACTTCTCTTCCATAAAGTGATTCCTTCTGACCCTGGGAACTTGAACACACTAATGTACTAAATAGTGTCCCTACCTTGGTGACTGCCCTGGAGAATATGACTCCCTAGTTTACCACCTACCACTGTTCCCCACTCTTTCATTCCTCTTTTCATATATGGGTTCTGGGGTCCCATTGATAGCTAAACCAGACTGCTCCCTCACTACTTCAATCTCCTGGAAGAGCTTTAACATTCCATCCCACCTCCTGTTGGGTCTGACTTCACTTGTCTCACAAAAACTGACTATGCTTTCCTGCTGTCCACTGCTGCCTGGCCTGCCTCAGTGGGACTCCACCCTGCCTGACAGGACACCACTGATGGCTAGTAGCTGGAGGCTAAGGTTTCTTCTATTCGGCCATCATGCACTATTTCCAGAGATCACATACCTACCTATAACCTCCTTAGCTGCCTCATCACTGGCTATATAAAAGACTTTGCTGGCCTACTAAGGCCCCTATGCAACTTCTGGCAGCTTGCAATCTGCTCTTTTACACCTTTACTTTAACCACTCTTGCCCCAACTCACTACGTAACATGCCTCTCCTTGCTCAATCTGAAGAACTCCATAGACCAACTGAACCACCACCACTAGCCAGTTAGAAATTAATACCCAGATCCCACTGACTGCCCGGGAACTGATTAATTGGATCCCAATTTCTATCCTTTCCTATTTCTTCCTCCCCCAACATGCATCCCTTGCTATTCAATTCATACTCATGATTTCTCTGAAATTCTGTTCTAAGAACAAACTATTTTCAACTCAGTCTTAGAGGTATCCTTCAGATTGTCATGCCACCCTATGTAGCCTGTCACATCTCAGCCTTTTCCACTCCACCTTCCTTTGGCATACTCATTCTTTTAGGACAAATTAAGACACACAGGAAGCTCTTCCAGATATCCTGCTTTAACCTTTTCTACCTAGCTGCCTGTCACTGCAGCACTGGAAATTTCTGAATTTGCAGCTTCCAGGCATACATGTCTCTTCCTTTTTATCAGATAGAGTGTCCTCTTACCTTCCTCTAACCCACAATCCAACTCTTCCCTTATGACACACAAATCCAATCCAGGATCTTGCATTCCTGTTGGGACTCACTGGGCAGGAAGGTGATCTTCTTCCTACCAATCTTGGGGTCTGAGAAATGTATTAATCAGGACTTCAAACAGAGCATTAGAGTCTCCAATACTTGTCCACCAGGATGTGACGTTGCACATCACCTCCACAGCAGTCCATGTCCAAATGTGTTCCCTGGCTGCTGTTGGTCATACAGGATCTGTGCTGGAGGCCACCATGGGGAATATGTGCATATGGATGATCAGGGCTGCTAAGCCTGTCCAGTTGTCCACATCCTTGTAAGCCTAATGCTTTCCTTTGTCTGCCCCTTTCATGCTGACCTCACATGCTTCTCCGTCCTCCTAGGCTCTGCTATCAAACTGCTTTTATATCTTGAGTCTATACTCCTCAATTTGTGTTGTTCTCAATTTGAGGTCAAAGATACTTGTTTTTTGCAACAGAGGATCTAAAGGAACTGATGCCTTGTGACAACTGAGGATGAATGTCAGTAATCTCTGTGGATGAATCATCTCTGTAAACCTTTCCTGATTCGGGACTCAAGGAGCATCTTAGAAGAATGGATGGAAAGAATGTAAGGACTAGTAAATAGTAGTGTGAGGAGCTGTCCTCACACATGTGAGGAGCTGTCCTCACATACTCCATTACAAGATGGCACCGGCATCCGGCAGAACGCACCTAGTAAAAAGGGCAATACGCAGGCGCCTGGTAACTTCCCTACTCAAAGGGACACGTATGTTTTGATACGTCATCTGGCATAATTGGCAGTGACCAGTCAGAGAGTGACACGTCCTGGCGGATAGTTTTCCAATATAAGGGCCGGTTATTCCTCGCGTCCTCCATGATTAAGCTTATGCTCTCCCTCTCAAGGCATTAAAGCTTTTTCTGCAGTAGGATCCTGTGTGTGCAGCGTCGTTCACTGGCGGGGCTGATAAGCAGCGGATATCAAGCCGAGCCTGGTATCATCAGCACCTTCGGAGATCCTTGGCGACAGGAGGATTCAGAACTGCAGGCAAATGCGTTGGAGGGCAGCCTTCTCTTGGACTTTGGTCTGGGGTTGTCACCGCCTAGCAGGAAAAGGATTTGTTGAGGCTATAGTATTTGTCCTGGGAGCCACCCTACTCTTTATGTTCTGTTTTCACCGTTTTCAAGCTGTTAAGGACAATCACAGCAGCTGAAGAAGCATGTCTCAGTCTCTCGTATATAAGTGAGCTTCACATAGCTCCCTTTTACCTTCGATTTTTGACTGTTGAGGAGCAAGGGCAGCGATAAGGCGATGTAGATGGCGGCACCGTCCGAGGCGCGTATAAACTCCGATACATAAGGCAAGCGTGTCCGTCTCTACCCCTTTCCTCCCACCTTGTCAGATGGACGTAGATAAGCACTGGCGTTCTGGCCCGTCATGGGATCCTCACAGTCTGTAGTCACGGCCTTGGAAACAGTGTTAAAGCAGAGGGACATCAAAATTGGAGGGAAGAACACTTAAAAACTTTGTGAAGGAGGTGGAGGGGTGGCTCCTTGGTTTGCCTATTCAGGCTCGTTTACAGTGCCTCATGGAATTAAACTTGGAAAGGACCTTGACGAAAAATTGGCGGAAAGGATCTGGGCCCTAGGGACCAAAAGCTATATGGGCTAGTTGAATTGTTTAAAAGGATGAAACATGTAAGGCAGCAGTGGTAGAGGACAGGCCACTCCTGAGGTAGTCGGACAGTATGTCAGAAACCGAGCGTAGTGAGAGGGTTGGGCGGCCCAGCGCAAAAAAGGATGTCCTAAAAAGAAAAAAAAGGCCCCTCGGTAATCCATACCAACAAGGGCGTTAAATTTTCAGATTCCTTTTCCTCCTCTACACATAAACCAGGAGGGGAGCCAAGCCTACCCTGTGAAAGAGCTAGAAAGCGCTGAACCTCGACAGTTCTGAGCGCTCTGAAAATAAAACCTTAGACTCAGGAGGAGGCTGAGCTAGATGAGAAGCAGCTAAATATGAGGAGGAAAGATATTACCCGATGAATGTAGGGGAAATGTGGAAGCCTTCTAGCACGATACCTGTGGCGCCCCCTCCATATGATGAACCAGCTCCAGCGCTTCTCACTAGTCTCCGAGGGTGAGAAAGAAAGCTGGTATGACATTTCCTGTCTTTGAGACTCAGGGAGGAAGGGCGGGTCCATGCCCCTGTTGAATATAATCAGATTAAAGATTAGCAGAATCAGTTAGAAAGTATGGAGTCACGGCCAACTTTACTCTAACACAACTCGACAGGTTGGCCATGGCGGCATTGACACCAGCTGATTGGCAGATGATTGCTAAGGCAGCCCTTGCCAGCATGGGCCAATACATGGAATGGGCACTCTGGTATGAGGCAGCTGAAAAACACAGGCCAGGCGAATGCTACGGCCTTAATACCTGAGCAACAGCAGGAATGGACTTTGAACTCTTAACAGGACAGGGCACTTTGCAGCTGATCAGTCTGCTTACACTGGGGTAGCCTATGCTCAATTCCATACTGACTATTAGAGCCTGGAAGGCACTCCAGGAGAGGATTGATAATCAACTTACAAAAATCATTCAGGGACCCCAGAAGATTTCTCCAGATTTTGTAGCTAGAATGACAGAGGCTGCAGGGCGAATGCTGGCGATCCTGAACAAGCAACACACTTATAGAACAACTCGTTTTCAGGCAAAGCCACCCAGGAGTGCCGAACAAGCCATAGCCCCGAAGAAGCCAAGGGCTGCAAGTTGGCCAAGTCTGCAGGGAACTGGAGGCCTTACTAACTCAGGCCTGGCGGCACGCCATTCTCCAGTCAGCGGCCTTCCCGTTAAAGGGGCCAGATAAAGATCATACTTTCAATGTGGAAAACAGGCCATCTAAAAAGAGACTGCAGGATGACAAAAGACAGGGGTCTTGCAACCCTCTGTGTCCACGATGTAGCAAAACCTACCACTAGGAGGCTGACAGCAATGCCGATCAAGTGAGAACATTAAAGGCAAAGCTTCACTCCCTCCTTTGGGCTGAGCCTAATAGAGATGTCAAAAGCGGGCTGGTGGCCCCCGGTCCCAGGAATCCCTCAAGAAAATATGGGAACCCGCTTTCACAGGGCCACGACCCGGCAGAGGAGGTCCCCCAGGCGACACAAAAATTGGACCCTGCGTGCCGCCTCAGACTTCTTTCTGTGCCTGGGCGTGGCCCAATTCCTGCTCAGACTGTGGTACTCCCAGGAACCATAGAGCCTTGTCCTTGGGAGAGATCTCTCGCCCTACAAGGACTGATAGTCCATCAGGCCTTGTTGAAGCTCAACGCTCTCTTGATGTTCAGATTCTTTGTTCAAGTGCCGATGGTTTTTCCATAAATAAAGGAATAGAATAGCACGGTGTACTCCTTCAGTGCTCCCAGGCCACGATACAGGGTTCAAGGGACCCATAGGGGTCCACTGTGGTCATGATTAAGCATGTTGGTGGTTCACCTTAACAACTGCCCAAAATTGAGCAGAAATTAATGAAGGAAGAAATTCGAAGGCATACTGGATACTGGGGCTGATAAAAGTGTAATTTTCCTCCAAAATGGTGGCCTCAATCTTGGCACTACAAAATCATCTCACTCACTACAAGGATTAGGCTACCAGTCATGCCCTATGATCAGCTCTGCCACTCCTAGCTTGGACAACTTTGCCGATGGCCGACAGGGACAATTTATTCCTTATGTACTTCCCCTGCCTGTTAATCTTTGGGGAGGGATGTTATACCACAGACCATGGGACTGACCTTATCTAATGAATACCCCCCCAAGTGGCCCACATGATGTTCAAGGATGGGCTATAAGGAAGGGAAAGGCCTAGGCGATTAGAACAGGGGTCTCACGCCTATTGAACTGATCACCAACCCCTAAACAAGGCCTGGGTTTTTCCTAAGCGCCATTGGGGCTTTGACCCATACCATGGAGGCCTTGAGGACATGGTGTGGGTTCCCCAATGGCCATTAACCTCTGAAATTACAGGCAGCTACAGGACTGGTGGATGAACAATTAAGATTGGGACATTTGGAGCCCTCCTCCTCTCCTTGGAACACCCCCAATTTTTTGTAATAGGAAAAAAATGGAAAATGGCTTACTACTCCTGACTTGAGGGCCGTTACCCATCAGGATGGAATCCTTGGACCCATTCAGCGGGGCCTTCCTATCTCGGCCCTACAAAAGATTAATTTGGTAATAATAGATATCAAGATTGTTTTTTCATTCTGCTTTACCCCCCTGATAGGCCCAGGTTTGCTTTTACTGTCCCATCAATTAATCATACTGAACCTGATAAAAGATACCAGTGGAAGGTCCTACCTCAGGGCATGGCCAACAGCCTTACGATGTGTCAGTTATATGTTCAGGAAGCCCTCAAACCAGTCAGGGAGACCTATCCAAATTTACTGTTAATCCATTCCATGGATGATATATTGATGTGTCATAAAGACTTAGAATTACTCAAACAAGCCTATTCCTTTTTACAAAAAAAAAAAAAACAATAGGACTTACATATTGCTAGAAAAGGTCCAAATTGCTGACTGGAATCATTTTTCTAGGATCCATTATTTTCCCTGATAAGATTGCACCCCTGAAACTGGAAATCCGTAGAGACCACCTCGATACTTTTATCGACTTTCAAACTCTTGGGAGATATCAACTGGTTGAGACCATTTTTGAAAATCCTTCATGAATTAAAACCTTTGTTTGAAAAATATTGGAAAGGACAGCCACATCACCTCCCTGTGTGCCTAACTCCGCTGCAACCAGGCCTTACTAAAAGTAGAAGATGCCATAAAACAGGGCCCAATTGCAATGCATTGATTGGTACCTTTTTTCACTCTGTGTACTAGATACCAAGGATTTACCCCTGCAGTTTTATAGCAGCAAGGTCCACTGTTATGGATCCATCCACATACTTCCCTGTGAAGATTATTGATTGGTATCCAGCCGCAGTAGCACATCTGGCTATTAAGACCTAAAAAAGCTGCCATCTGTCATTTGGGACTCCACCCCAATCTTGATTATCCCATATACACCCTACCAGGTCCAAACTCTAGCCGCATACCTCTGATGATTGGGCAGTGCTGCTCACATCCTTTACAGGGAAGATAGATAATCATTATCCTAAACACCCCTATTGTGTTTTGCAAGATCCACAACCTGTTGTTTTCCTCGCGTCACATCCACAGACCATTAAAGGAGGGGGATAACTGTGTATACGGATGGGTCAAAAACAGGGGGTGGGAGCATATGTGGTAAACTCCCAGAAGTATTCTCACGACAATATTTTTGAAACCTCACTGATGGTAGAATGCCTAGTGGTCATGGAGGTCATTGAAAAATTCAGGTTCCTCTAAATATTGTTTCAGATTCCTCCTATGTAGTTAATGCTGTTAGTATTCTTGAAACATGGTATAATTAAAACCACTAGTAAGGTGGCAGAGATTTTTTCCGAAAAAAAAGGTATCTAATAAATAGAAGATTCCTATTATACATTACTCATATACGGGCCCATTCTGGACTCCCTGGCCCAATGAGTTCAGGAGAATGATTTGGCTGACAAAGCCACAAAATGATAGCTATTGGGCCCTGGCCTCTCCTTTAGAGGCCACTAAAGCCTTCATGGCAATTCCATGTCACCTCAGAAACTTTACGCCTCCGCTTCTATAACTAGAAAAGAGGCACGTGATGTCAATCTTAATGCCAACAGTGCTGCCAGGTTCCTCCCAGTTCCTCACGCCGGGGTCAACCCGAGAGGAATTCAACCATTGCAAATCTGGCAAATGGATGTTACTCATAATTCTACTTTTGGAAAATTACAGTATGTGCATGCATCTATAGACACATGTTCTGGCATTCTACATGCCACCCCACTTCTGGGAGAAAAACAACACATGTCATTCAGCACTGCCTTGAAGCATGGAGTGCTTAGGGAAAGCAAAATGTGTAAAACTGACAATGGCCCGCCTACACATCTCAAAAATTCCGTCAGTTTTGTGCTCAGATGCAGGTTACCCACCTGGCCGGGCCTGCCCTACAGCCCTCAAGGACAGGGGAATCATAGGCGTGTCATCGGACGCTCAAATCATATTTAATAAAACAAAGAGGGGGAATTATGATAGAACTCCCCCCCAACACCCTGGGCCACTGCTCTGGCCCTTTTACCTTAAATTTTTAAATCTTGATGAAGCTGGACAAACAGTGGCTTCATTGCTCCAGAGCCAAAGAGGACAAAAGAATTAGTCAAATGGAAGCTGTATTGACAAATGAATGGAAAGGCCCGGATCCTGTTTTAATAAGATCCAGGGGAGCTGTCTGTGTTTTTTCCACAGGACAATGAAAAATCCATATGGATCCCAGGACGACTTGGGGAGCATCACAGCAAGTGATCAAGAAGGGACTGGGACTCCTGCACCTCCTCACTCTTCTTCCATGGATGCCAGCAATGGTGCAGGGCGAGCTACGATGGGGAATAATGTCAACCTTTCCACTCGATGCGATTGATGTACCACTAACAGGGATTTAGGGTTGGCCTATTTACCTAAGGATCCACAGGTTGAACGACTAAAAGAAAATAGAACTATTCCCCTTAAGGGCAGCCTTTGTTTTGGCATATTCAACAAAACATCTTTTGATCTCCCTTGCATTATGTTATGTAATCAATCTTCTGCTTGGTTAAGGGAGGCCACATGGGGAACTGGTGAGGAGGACATTGTGGCTAACACCACAGTTCTCTATGGTGGTGGCCTTACATTGCGTTAATGATAGCTGCACTGATCTTATGCCCATGGCGATGCTACTTGGAGGAAAGGGCGAAAAGGGACGGTTGTCATTTTCCTGGACGGGGAACATCAAACCTGCTGCCTCTGTCTGGACAGCTACTCATATAAAATATCGCAGTAGTTACCCCATGCCTAGCTTTATCCTGATCCTGTTGATGCCCCTGGGACCATGACCTTATTTAGAGGAAAAAGAGATTTTGGTACTTCTGCAATTATTGCTGGCATTATTGCTACGACAGCAGTCGCTGCCTCGGTTACTGCCTTGGCATTGGCCTTGTCAAATTCAGTACAGACAACACAAACTATCAATGATTTATCGGCCACCGTCTCTGTGGCTCGGGACAGACAGGCCTCGGCCAATACTCAGATATAGGGAGGCCTTATGCTTGTCAACCAATGTATAGATCTGGTCCAAGAGCAATTAGACATTCTATGGCAACTGGCCCAGCTTGGCTGTGAGCAAAAACTCCCAGGCCTTTGTGTCACCTCCATATAATATGACAAATTTACCCGAGCTGCTAATCTGTCTAAGAGTCTTTCACAGCATCTGTTACAGAATTGGACCTCGGAGTTTGAACAGACACTTCGGGAGCTGAGAGCGACCATCATTCAAGTAAATTCTACCCTACTGGACCTGTCTTTGACGGAGGGATTGTCATCCTGGATCACCTCAGCAGTCTCTTATTTCAAGGAATGGGTGGGAGTGGGACTTTTTGGAGTGATCCTCTGCTGTGGATTAGTGTTACTCCTCTGGTTGCTTTGCAAATTGAGATCTCAAACAAGAAAGGACAAAGTAGTGATCGCCCAGGCACTTGTAGCCCTTGAACAAGGAGCGTCAGCCGATATCTGGTTGACCATGCTCAAGCAACAGGTCGCCGGCTGGACAGCTCTTGCACTCCTAGAACCTCGGTTCATTGCACAGGATTAGAGTGTCTGGCTTGAGCAGCCCATGAGGGGGGGTGACCAGCTTAGCATCGCACAGGAAGTTCTACCAAACGCTCCCTGGAAGGCATGTCATATTACATGAGGGTTTCTGCCCCAGTTTTCCCTCCCCTGAAAAAATGGCAGTCTTGACCCGGGTGGGAGTGCCTGGGTCCCAAAACAACAGCCTAAGGGTATCTCTCTTGTACAGGTTCGCCAACTTTATGCGAGGATATGACCTCTGTCTTCGCCCTCCTATATCTGGGTGTCCTGTTTGTAAAAACAAACAAACAAACAAAAACCAAAACAGAAAAGGGGAGATGTGAGGGCTGTCCTCACATACTCCATTACAAGATGGCTTTTGGCATCCGGCAGAACGCACCCTAGTAAAAAAAAGGGCAATCAGGCGCCTGGTAACTTCCCTACTCAAAAAGGGACATATGCGCTTTTAGTGCGTCATCTGGCATAATTGGCAGCGACCAGTCAGAGAGTGACATGTCCTAGGGCGAGGATAGTTTCCTATATAAGGGATGGTTATTCCTCTTGGCATCTCGCATTGTAAGCTTATGCTCTCCCTCTCAAGACACATTAAAGCTTTTCTGCAGTAGGATCCTGTGTGTGCCGTGGTCGTTCCTGCTGGCAAGGATGTGGCGGGACATAGTAGAGTCTTTGTGTTTTGACCATTCGTGTGTCATGGCTATCTGTTCTAAACACAAATACAATATCTCACAATCATCTGTACATATCAACAACACCAAACAATTAAAATTTCCATACTGGATTTCCTCTTTTGGTGGAACAATTTATAGTTGTTGGCTGTTGAGTGAAAGAGTAATCACTGGGCCACCTCTTTTCCCTTTTATATGGCTGCTGGTAGGTGGCCTATCTGCCTAAGTATTCTACCCATGCATACTTGAAAGCACACATTGGACTCAAGAACTTAGTTTAGTAACTGTTTGGAATGATATTTTAGAGATGTGGGTAGTACTCCTAGAGGAATGCAGTGATATTGATGGAAGGCATTTTCAAACCAATACATTTGGTTGAGGGTCAACTTAAATGTTTTGTTGTTGTTGTATTTTTTTCATCTTTATTAACTTGAGTATTTCTTATTTATATTTCCATTGTTATTCCCCTCCCGGTTTCCAGGTCAACATCCCCTTACCCCTCCCCCTCCCCTTCTCTATGGGTGTTCCCCTACCCATCCTACCCGCATTACCGTCCTCCCCCCAACAATCACGTTCACTGGGGGTTCAGTCTTGGCAGGACCAAGGGCTTCCTCCTCCACTTTTGCTCTTACTAGGCTATTCATTGCTACCTATGAGGCTGGAGCCCAGAGTCAGTCCATGTATAGTCTTTGGGTAGTGGCCTAGTCCCTGGAAGCTCTGGTTGCTTGACATTGTTGTTCATATGGGGTCTCAAGCCCCTTCAAGCTCTTTCAGTCCTTTCTAAGATTCCTCAACGAGGGTCCCGTTCTCAGTTCAGTGATCTGCTGATGGCAGTTCAGCAGTTTAATGATGGCATTCTCTATGCACTTGCTGTATTCTGGCATTGTCTCTCAGGAGAGTCTACATCTGGTTCCTTTCAGCCTGCACTTCTTGGCTTCATCCATCTTACCTAGTTTGGTGGCTGTATATGTATGGGCCACATGTGGGCAGGCTCTTAATGGGGTTCCTTCAGCCTCTGTTCTAAACTTTGCCTCCTATTCCCAGCCAAGGCTATTCTTGTCTCCTTTTAAAGAAGGACTGAAGCATTTAGATTTTGGTCATTCTTCTTGAGTTTCATGTGTTCTGTGCATCTAGGGCAGTTCGAGCATTTGGGCTAATATCTACTTATCAAGGACTGCATACCATGTGTGTTTGTCTGTGATTGGGTTATCTCACTCAGGATGATATTTTCCAGTTCCATCCATTTGCCTATGAATTTCTTAAAGTCATCGTTTTTGATAGCTAAGTAATATTCCATTGTGTAAATGTACCACATTTTCTGTATACATTCCTCTGTTTAAGGGTTCTTTCCAGCTTCTGGCTATTAAAAATAAGGCTGCTATTAACATAGTGGAGCATGTATCTTTGTTATATGTTGGGGCATCTTTTGGGTATATGCCCATGAGAGGTATAGCTGGGTACTCAGTAGTTCAATGTCCAATTTTCTGAGGAACATCCAGACTGATTTCCAGAATGGTTGTACCAGTCTGCAATCCCACCAACAATGGAGGAGTGTTCCCCTTTCTCCACATCCTCGCCAGCATTTGCTGTCACCTGAGTTTTTGATCTTAGCCATTCTCACTGGTGTGAGGTGAAATCTCAGGGTTGTTTTTATTTGCATTTCCCTTATGACTAACGATGTTGAACATTTCTTTAGGTGTTTCTCAGCCATTCGGCATTCCTCAGCTGTGAATTCTCTGTTTAGCTCTGAACCCCATTTTTTAATAGGGTTATTTGTCTCCCTGCTGTCTAACTTCTTCAGTTCTTTGTATATTTTGGATATAAGCCCTCTATCAGTTGTAGAATTGGTAAAGATCTTTTCCTAATCTGTTGGTTGTCATTTTGTCCTAACAGCAGTGTTCTTTGCCTTACAGAAGCTTTGAAGTTTTATGAGATCCCATCTGTAGATTCTTGATCTTAAAGCATAAGCCATTGGTGTTTTGTTCAGGAAATTTTTTCCAGTGCCCATGTGTTCAAGATGCTTCCCCACTTTTTTTCTATTAGTTTGAGTGTATCTGGTTTGATGTGGAGGTCGTTGATCCACTTGGACTTAAGCTTTGTACAGGGTGATAAGCATGGGTCGATCTGCATTCTTCTACATGCTGACCTCTAGTTGAACCAGCACCATTTGCTGAAAATGCTATCTTTTTTCCATTGGATGGTTTTGGCTCCTTTGTCAAAAATCAAGTGACCATAGGTGTGTGGGTTCATTTCTGGGTCTTCAATTCTATTCCATTGGTCTATCTGTCTGTCTCTGTACCAATGCCATGCAGTTTTTATCACTATTGCTCTATAATGCTGCTTGAGTTCAGGGATAGTGATTCCCCCGAAGTCCTTTTATTGTTGAGGATAGTTTTAGCTATCCTGGGTTTTTTGTTATTCCAGATGAATTTGCAAATTGTTCTGTCTAACTCTATGAAGAATTGGATTGGTATTTTGATGAGGATTGCATTGAATCTATAGATCGCTTTTGGTAAAATGGCCATTTTTACTGTATTAATCCTGCCAATCCATGAGCATGGGAGATCTTTCCATCTTCTGAGGTCTTCTTCAATTTCTTTCTTCAGAGGCTTGAAGTTCTTTTCATACAGATCTTTCACTTGCTTGGTTATAATCACACCAAGGTATTTTATATTATTTGGGACTATTATGAAGGGTGTCGTCTCACTAATTTCTTTCTCGGCTTGTTTCTCTTTTGTGTAGAGGAAGGCTACTGATTTCTTTGATTTAATTTTATACCCACCACTTTGCTGAAGGTGTTTATTAGGTTTAGTAGTTCTCTGATTAAACTTTTGGGATCACTTAAATATATTATCATATCATCTGCAAATAGTAATATTTTGACTTCTTCTTTTCTAATCTGTATCCCTTCGATCTATATTTGTTGTCTGATTGCTCTGGCTAGAACTTCAAGAACTATATTGAATAAGTAGGGAGAGAGTGGGCAGCCTTGTCTAGTCCCTGATTTTAGTGGGATTGTTTCAAGTTTCTCTCCATTTAGTTTAATGTTAGCTACTGGTTTGCTGTATATGGTGTTTAGTATGCTTGGGTATGGGCCTTGAATTCCTATTCTTTCCAGGACTTTTATCATAAAGGCATGTTGAATTTTGTCAAATGCTTTTTCAGCATCTAATGAAATGATCATGTGGTTTTGTTCTTTCAGTTTGTTTATATAATGGATCACGTTGATGGTTTTCCATATATTAAACCATCCCTACATGTCTGCCATGAAGCCTACTTGATCATGGTGGATGATTGTTTTGATGTGCTCTTGGTTTGCCAGAATTTTATTGAGTATTTTTGTGTCAATATTCAGAAGGGAAATTGGTCTGAAGTTCTCTTTCTTTGTTGCGTCTTTGTGTGGTTTAAGAGTAATTGTGGCTTCATAGAAGGAATTCAGTAGTGCTCCATCTGTTTCAATTTTGTGGAATAGTTTGGATAGTATTGGTATGAGGTTTTCTATGAAGGTCTGATAGAATTCTGCACTGAACCCGTCTGGACCTGGGCTCTTTTTGGTTGGGAGACCTTTAATGACTGCTTCTATTTCCTTAGGAGTTATGGGGTTGTTTAACTGGTTTATCTGTTCCTGATTTAACTTCGGCACCTGGTATCTATCTAGGAAATTGTCCATTTCCTGCAGATTTTCAAGTGTTGTTGAATATAGGCTTTCATAGTAAGATCTGATGATTTTTTGAATTTCCTCTGAATCTGTAGTTATGTCTCCCTTTTCATTTCTGATTTTGTTAATTTGTACACATTCTCTGTGTCCTCTTGTTAGTCTGGCTAAGGGTTTATCTATCTGGTTGACTTTCTCAAAGTACCAACTTTTAGTTCCGTTGATGCTTTTTATGGTCCTTTTTGTTTCTACTTGGTTGATTTCAGCTCTGAGTTTGATTATTTCCTGCCTTCTACTCCTCCTGGGTATATTTGCTTCTTTTTGTTCTAGAGATTTTAGGTGTGCTGTCAAGCTGCTGACATATGCTCTTTCCTGTTTCTTTCTGCAGGCACTCAGCGCTATGAGTTTTCCTCTTAGCACAGCTTTCATTGTGTCCCATAAGTTTGGGTATGTGGTACCTTCATTTTCATTAAATTCTAAAAAGTTTTTAATTTCTTTATTGCTTCCTTGACCAGGTTATCATTGAGTACAGCATTGTTCAACTTCCATGTCTATGTGGGCGTTCTTCCCTTACTGTTATTGAAGACCAGCTTTAGCCTATGGTGGTCTGATAAGACACAAGGGCTTATTTCTGTCTTTCTGTATCTGTTGAGGCTTGTTTTATTACCAAGTATATGGTCAATTTTGGAGAAAGTACCGTGAGGTCGTGAGAAGAACCTATATCCTTTTGCTTTAGGATAGAATGTTCTATAAATATCTGTTACGTCCATTTGGTTCATGACTTCTCATAGTCTGTCTATGTCTCTGTTTAATTTCTGTTTCCATGATCTGTCCATTGATGAGAGTGGAGTGTTGAAATCTCCTACTATTATTTTGTCAGGTATAATGTGTGCTTTGAGCTTTACAAAGGTTTCTTTTATGTATGTAGGTGCCCTTGTATTTGGAGCATAGATATTTAGGATTGAGAGTTCATCTTGGTGGATTTTTCTTTTGATGAATATGAAGTGTCCTTCCTTATCTTTTCTGATGACTTTTAGTTGAAAGTCGATTTTATTCCATATTAAAATGTCTACTCCGGCTTGCTTCTTCAGACCATTTGCTTGGAAAGTTGTTTTCCAGCCTTTCACTCTGAGGTAGTGTCTGTCTTTGTCTCTGAAGTGTGTTTCCTGTAGGCAGGAGAATCAGGGTCTTCATTTCGTATCCAGTTTGTTAATCTATGTCTTTTTATTGGAGAGTTGAGACCATTGATGTTGAGAGATATTAAGGAATAGTGATTATTGCTTCTGGTTGTATTCACATTTGGATGTGAAGTTATGTTTGTGTGCTTTTCTCCTCTTTGTTTTGTTGCCAAGACTATTAGTTTCTTGCTTTTTCTAGGGTGTAGCTTGCCTCCTTATGTTGGGCTTTACCATTTATTATCCTTTGTAGTGCTGGATTTGTAGAAAGATATTGTGTAAATTTGGTTTTGTCATGGAATATCTTGGTTTCTCCATCTATGTTAATTGAGAGTTTTGCAGGATATAGTAAGCTCTGATGGCATTTGTGTTCTCTTAGGGTCTGTATGACATCTGTCCAGGATCTTCTGGCTTTCATAGTCTCTGGTGAGAAGTCTGGTGTGATTCTGATAGGTCTGCCTTTGTATGTTACTTGACCTTTTTCCCTTCCTCCTTTTAATATTCTTTCTTTATTTTGTGTGTTTGGTGTTTTGACTATTATGTGACGGGAGGAGTTTCTTTTCTGGTCCAATCTATTTGGAGATCTGTGGGCTTCTTGTATGTTTATGGGCATTTCTTTCTTTAGGTTAGTAAATTTTTCTTCTATGATTTTGTTGAAGATATTTACTGGTCCTTTGAGCTGGGAGTTTTAACTCTCTTCTATACCCATTATCCTTAGGTTTGATCTTCTCATTGAGTCCTGGATTTCCTGTACGTTTTGGACCAGTAGCTTTTTCTGTTTTACATTATCTTTGATAGGTGTGTCGATGATTTCTATGGAATCTTCTACTCCTTCGATTCTCTCTTCTATCTCTTGTATTCTGTTGGTGATGGTTGTATCTACAACTTCTTGTCTCTTCCTTTGGTTTTCTGTATCCAGGGTTGTTTTCCTGTGTCCTTTCTTTTTGCTTCTATTTCCATTTTTAATTCCTTCAACTGTTTGATTGTGTTTTCCTGGAATTCTTTCAGGGATTTTTGTGATTCCTCTCTATAGGCTTCTACTTGTTTATTTGTGTTTTCCTGCATTTCTCTAAGGGAGTTCTTCATGTCTTTTTTGAAGTCCTCCAGCATCATGATCAAATATGATTTTAAATCTAGATCTTGCTTTTCTTGTGTGTTTGGATATTCAGTGTTTGCTTTGGTGGGAGAATTGGGCTCCGATGATGCCATGTAGTCTTGGTTTCTGTTGCTTGGGTTCCTGTGCTTGCCTGTTGCCATCAGGTTGTCTCTGGTGTTATCTTGTTCTGCTATTTCTGACAGTGGCTATACTGTCCTATAGGCCTGTGTGTCAGGAGTGCTGTAGACCTGTTTTTCTGTTTTCTTTCAGCCAGTTATGCGAACAGAATGTTCTGCTTTCGGGTGTGTAGTCTTTTCTGTCTACAGGTCTTCAGCTGTTCCTGTGGGCCTGTGTCCTGAGTCCACCAGGCAGGTGGCTTGGAGCAGAAAAGTCGGCCTTACCTGTGGTCCCGCTCCTCAAGTTGCTCATGTGGGGCTGCTTTTGAGCTTTCAGTGAGGAAAACAACCCTTAGGGCCTGCGCCGCCTTTTCTGGGAGCCCCCGTGAACTGGGGTCCCAGATGGCGTTAGGTGTTTTCCTCTGGTGTCAGAAATGTGGGCAGAGTGTAGTCTCTTCTGGCTTCCCAGGCGTGTCTGCCCCTCTGGAGGTTTAGTTCTCCCTCCCACGGAGTTTGAGTGCAGACACCAGTTGATCCACTCCAGGTTCTGGCGGTGTCTCAGATACAGGGGACCTGCAAGTCCAGTGCCTCTATCTACCAATTTCCAGAGGCTGTATACAGTTTCCTCTCGGCCAGGGATGTGGGCAAGGGTGGGCAGTATTGGTGGTCTCTTCCTCTTTGCAGTCTCAGAAGTGCCCACCTGTCTGGGTGGTGAGCTCTCTCTCCCAAGGGGTTTGGGAGCAGTGAGCTGTGGGCCAGAATCAGCGAGGTTGGGGCTCCAGGTAAAAACCTGGAAGTTTCCAATCCCAGAGGAATTTTGCCTCTGTGTGTCCTGAGACCATCAAGCAGGTCGCTTGGGGCAGAATGTTCGTCTTACCTGTGGTCCTGCAGCTCAAGTTTGCTCAATGGGGGCTGCTTTTGAGCTCTCTGTGAGGGTGGCAACCAGGAGGGCCTGTTCAGCCTTTTCTGGGAGGCCCCGTGCACTGGGGTCCCAGATGGCGTTAGGTGTTTTCCTCTGGTGTCAGAAATGTGGGCAGAGTGTAGTCTCTTCTTGCTTCCCAGGCGTGTCTGCCCCTCTGAAGGTTTAGCTCTCCCTCCCATGGGATTTGGGTGCAGAGAACTGTTGACTGCATCCCTTCCGGTCCAGGTGGTGTCTGGACTGCCTGGACAATTTTAAAGCAAATCCAGGAACACATCAAACATATCATCCATGAATATCAAGTATGCTTTTCCCCAGGGCTACAGGGATGGTTCAATACCCAAAAACCGATCAAAATAATCCACCATATAAAAAACAGATTCTGTTCTGGCCTAGGTGGCAGCAAGCTTGGTTGGTGGAGCCCTGCAGAGCAGGTCTAGGGCAACATGCCTGAGACTGTGTTGTGAGGACCTGATTCCCTAGGGAGGGGTGGGATAACATGAGAACTACGAGAGTGGCAGCAAAAAGCAAAAAACTGGCTGGGTTGTACAAAAACATTTAAGGAAGAGAAAGTTTCTGGTTTAAAGTGTCCATGAATGTATTCTTAAGCATGGAATAAATTGCTTTGTTTAGCAGACAGGTAATTTATAATTATCCTGAAGAAGTCTTCAGTATTGCTGGTGTCATCGTCATTGAGCATGCAGATTTTGGGGGTGTGGAGTTCCTAGCTCTTGTCACAGGTGATGAAATTGCCTCTAACATTGATCATGCAGAACTTGTGAAGCTTGGAATTTGCAAACTCATTGAAGAAGTTTTGATCTGAGAAGGTAAACTAATCCAGTTTTCTGGGGTTGCTATTGGTGAGGTTTGTACCATTGTGCTTCATGGTGCCACTCAAGAAATTTTGGATGAAGCTGAAAGAACTTTGCATGATGCCCTTTGTGTTCTTGCTCAGATTGTAAAAGATCCTAGAACAGTTTATGGAGGAGATTGTTTGGAGTTGCTGATGGCTCATGTTGTGACAAAGCTTGCCAGTGGAACCCCAGGAAAAGAAGTTGTAACACTGAAGAAGTGTGCCGGATCCCTACCCTTGTTAAGCATTCCCATTTGCTGTTGAACTCTGGACCAGTTCTTAGCAAAGTTGTATTTGAAAGACCTCACACTTTTAAGAAGACTGTGGAATTGACGTGTCCATGACAGCCTTAAGTTTGTACATTTAGCTGACTTTCTCTGTTCAATATGGGACTAATTTATTTGCTATTTCATTTTCCATAAAATTCAGTTGACTTACAAGTTCATTTCTCATACTGTGCATTAAAATATAATGCAGTTATTTAAAAAAGAAAATGCTGTCTTTTTTTGCACTTGTAGTTTTATCGTCTTTACCAAAGATCAAGTGGCTATAGATGTGTGGGTTCATTTCTGGGTCCTCAATTGTATTCCATTGATCCATTTTTCTCTGTACCAATACTATGGAGGTTTTTAAAATTACTATTCCTTTGTAATACAGCTTGAGATCAAGGGTGATGATTTCTCCAGAAGGAATAGTTTTCACTATTCTGGTTTTTTTGTTATTCCAAATGAATTTGAGAATTTTCTAACTCTATGATGAATTGAGTTGGAATCTTGATGGGGATTGCATTGAAGCTGTCAATTGCTTTTGTCAAGATGGCCATTTCTACAATATTAATCTTGCCAACCCATGAGTATGGGAGATCTTATCATCTTCTGAGATCTTCAATTTCTTCAGAGGCTTGAAGTTCTTGTCATAGAGATATTTCACTTGCTTGGTTAGAGTCACACCAGGTATTTTTTATAATTTTGAGTATTATGAAGTGTGTCATTTCTCTAACTTCTTTTTCAGCCTGTTTATCCTTGAGTAGAGGAGGGCTACTGTTTCATTTGAGTTAAATTTATATTCAGTCACTTTGCTGAAATTGTTTATCAGGTTTAGGATGTCTCCAGTGGAACTTTTGGGGTCCCTTAAGTACACTATCATATCATCTACAAATAATGATATTTTGACTTCTTCCTTTCCAATTCATATCCCTTTGATCACCTTTTTTTGTCTAATTACTCGGCTAGAACTTCACATACTATATTAAATAGGTAGGGAGAAAGTGGGCAGCATTGTCTAGCCCCTGATTTTAGTGGGATTGGCTCAAGTTTCTCTCCATTTAGTTTGATGATGGCTACTGGTTTGCCGTATATTGCTTATACCATGTTTAGATACAGGCCTTGAATTCCTGATCTTTTCAAGACTTTTATCTTGTAGGGGTGTTGAAATTTATCACATTCATTTTCAACATCTAATGAGTTAATCATGTGTTTTTTTTTTTAGTTTGTTCATATAGTGGATTATGTTCATGATCTTCCTTATATGGAACCATCCCCGTATCTCCGGGATGAAGCCTATCATCATGATCATGGCGAACTATCATTGTGATATTTTCTTGGGTTCAGGTTGCAAGAATTTTATTGAGTATATTTGCATTGATATGCATAAGGGAAATTGGTCTGAAGTTCTCTTTTTGGGTTCTTCCTTAGGTATCAGCATAAATGTTGCTTCGTGGAACGCATTATGTAGTGTTCTTTCTCTTTGTAGTTACGTGGAATATTTTGAAGAGTATTGGTGTTAGGTCTTCTTTGAAGTTACAGTAGAATTCTGCACTAAACCTGTCTTCTCATGGGCTCTTTTTAGTTGGTAGATTTTAGTGACTTGTTTATATTTCTTTTGGAGTTATAGGACTGTTTAGATGATTTATCTGATCCTGGTTTAACTTTGGTATCTATGTAGAAAATTATCCATTCCATCCAGATTTTCAGGGCTTTTTTTTGAGTATAGGCTTTTATAGTGGGATCTGATAATTTTTTAAAAATCTCCTCAGTTGATTTCACCTCACACCAGTGAGAATGGCTAAGATCAAAAACTCAGGTGACAGCAGATGCTGATCGGAGAAAGAGGAACACTCCTCCATTGTTGGTGGGTTGCAGACTGCAACCATTCTGGAAATCAGTCTGGAGGTTCCTCAGAAAATTGGACATTGAACTGCCTGAGGATCCAGCTATACTCTCCTGGGCATATACCCAAAAGATGCCCCAACATATAAAAAAGACACGGCTCACTATGTTCATCGCAGCCTTATTTATAATAGCCAGAAGCTGGCAAGAACCCAGATGCCCTTCAACAGAGGAATGGATACAGAAAACATGGTACATCTACACAATGGAATATTACTCAGCTATCAAAAAACAACGACTTTTTGAAATTTGCCCAGGCAAATGGTTGGAACTGGGAAAATATTGAGCTAACCCAATCACAGAAAGACATACATGGTATGTACTCATTGATAAGTGGCTATTAGCCCAAATGCTTGAATTACCCTAGATGCCTAGAACAAATGAAACTCAAGATGGATGATCAAAATGTGAATGCAGATCGCTCCTGAGAGACACAGCCAGAATACAGCAAATACAGAGGCGTATGCTAGCAGGAAACCACTGAACTGAGAACAGGGCCCCCGTTGAAGGAATCAGAGAAAGAACTGGAAGAGCTTGAAGGAGCTCGAGACCCCATATGTACAGCAATGCCAACCAAACAGAGCTTCCAGGGACTAAGCCACTACCCAAAGACTATACATGGACTGACCCTGGACTCTGACCTCATAGGTAGCAATGAATATCCTAGTAAGAGCACCAGTGGAAGGGGAAGCCCTGGGTCCTGCTAAGACTGAACCCCCAGTGAACTAGACTGTTGGGGAGAGGGCAGCAATGGGGGGAGGGTTGGGAGGGGAACCCCCATAAGGAAGGGGAGGTGGGAGGGGGATGTTTGCCGGAAACCGGGAAAGGGAATAACACTCGAAATGTATATAAGAAATACTCAAGTTAATAATAATAAAAAAAAAAAGTAAAAAAAAAATCTCCTCAGTTTCTGTTGTAATGTCTCCCTTTTCATTTCTGAATTTGTAATTTTGGATGGTTTCTCTGTGCTAAGGGTTAGTCTGGCTAAAGGTTTATCTCTCTAGTTGATTTTCTCAAAGAACCAGCTGCTGGTTTTGTCGATTCTTTGTATAGCTCCCTTTGTTTCTATTTGGTTGATTTCAGCTCTGAGTTTGTTTATTTCCTGGTGTCTAATCCTCTTAGGTGCAGTTTTTCATTTGTTTTCTTTCTTTTCAGATGTACTGTTAAGCTACTAGTATATGTTCTGTCCACTTTCTTTTTTCGAGGCACTCAGAGCTATGAGTATTCCTTTCAGCACTGCTTTCATTGTGTTCCATAAGTTTGGGTATGTTGTGCCTTCATTTTCATTAAATTTTAAAAAGTCTTTAATTTCTTTTTTATTTCTTCTTTGACCAATTCATTGTTGAGTACAGTGTTGTTCAACTTCCATGTATATGTGGGCTTTTTGTTTTTTGTTTTTTTTTTTCATTATTGAAGACCAGCCTTAGTCTGTGGTGATCTGATAGGATGCATAGGATTATTTCAATTTTCTTGTATGTGTTGTGGTCTGTTTTGTCACTGATTATATGGTCAGTTTGGAGAAGGTACCATGAGGTGCTGAGAAGAAGGTATATTCTTTGGTTTTAGGATGAAATATTCTATAGATATCTATTAAATCCATTTGGTTCATAACTTCTGTAAGTTTCAGTGTGCCTCTGTTTCACTTCTGTTTCCATGATCTGTCTATTGCTGAGAGTGTAGTGTTGAAGTCTTCCATTATTATTATTCCAGGTGCGCTGTGTGCTTTAAGCTTTAGTAAAGTTTCTTTTGTGAATGAAGGTGCCCTTGCATTTGGACCATATATATTCAGAACCAAGAGTTCGTCTTGGTGGATTTTTTCTTTGAGTATGAAGTGTCTGTTCTCTTTTTTGATAATCTTTGGTTGAAAGTCGGTTTTATTCAATATTAGAATTGCTACTCCACTTTGTTTCTTGGGACCATTTGCTTGGAAATATTTTCCCCAGCCTTTTACTCTGAAGAAGTGTCTGTCTTTGTCACTGAGTTGTGTTTCCTGTGTGTAGCAAAATGCTGGGTCCTATTTATGAATCTAATCTCTTACTCTATATTTTTTGGTTGTGAATTGAGTCCATTGATGTTAAGAGATATTAGGGAACAATTATTGTTGTTTCTTATTATTTTTGTTGTTAGAGGTGTAATTATGTTTGTGTGACTATCTTCTTTTGGGTTAGTTGAAAGATTACTTTCTTGCTTTTGTAGGGTGTAGTTTCCCTCCTTGTGTTGTAGTCTTCCATCTATTATCCTTTGAAGACCTGGATTTGTGTGAAGACATTGTGTACATTTGTTTTTGTCATAGAATATCTTGGTTTCTCAATCTCTGGTTATTGAGAGTTTTGCTGGATATAGTAGCCTGAGCTGACCTTTGTGTTTTCTTAGTATCTATATGACATCTATCTAAGATCTTCTAGCTTTCATAGTCTCTTTTGAGAAGACTGGTGTAATACTGATAGGTCTGCCTTTTTATGTTACTTGACCTTTCCCCCTTACTGCTTTTAATATTCTTTCCTTGTTTTATGTATTTGGTGTTTTGAGTATTATATGACAGGATGAATTTCTTTCCTGGTCCAATGTATTTGGAATTCTTTAGGCTTCTTGTATGTTTATGGGCATCTCGTTCTTCACTTCCTCAGGTTATTGAAGCTTTATTCTATAATTTTGTTGAAGATGTTTGCTGGCCTTTTAAGTTGGGAGTATTCACTCTATTCTATACCTATTATCCTCAGGTTTGATCTCCTCATTTTGTCTTGGATTCCCTGGGTGTTTTGTGTTAGGATCTCTTTCTATTTTGCATTTTCGTTGACAGTTCTGTCAATGGTTTCTGTTATATCTTCTGCCCCTGAGATTCTCTCTTCCATCTCTTGTATTCTGTTGGTGATGATTGCATCTATGACTCCTGAACTCTTTCCTAGGTTTTTTGTCTCCATGATTTTCTCCCTTTTTGATTTCTTTATTGTTTCAATTTCCATTTTTAGATCCTGGATGATTTTGTTCAATTCCTTCACCTGTTTGGTTGTATTTTCCTGAAATTCTTTAAGGGAATTTTGTGTTTCCTCTTAAAGGTATTTTACCTGTTTATCTGTATTCTCCTGTATTTATTTAAGGGAGTTATTTATGTCCTTCTTAAAGTTTTCTATAATCATTATGAGATGTGATTTTAAATCAGAATCTAGTTTTTCTGGTGTGTTGGGGTATCCAGGGCTTGCTCTGGTAGGAGAACTGTGTTCTAAAGATGCCATGTATTATTAGTTTCTGTTGCTTACGTTCTTGTATTTGCTTTTCACCATCTGGTTATCTCTGTGTTAGCTGATCTTGCAGTCTGTGACAGGAGCTTGTCCCTCCAGTTGGCCTGTGAGCCTATTATTTTACATGTGTCAGTCATTTGTGGGAGGATTGTTGTGCAGAGAGCTGTGGCACAGGGTTAGCTCCAGGGCACAGATGGAAATTGCAGGGTTCCTGTCCCTGGTTGTTCCCTGGTTCTTGTGTCCGGCAGGTCCCATTTGGGCCAGGTATTGGAGTAGTAGTGGTGGTGTAATCTGTGATCTTAGGTGTTTCAGCAGTCCTGGGAGACCAAATCTCTCTGGGAGGATTGGACTGTGGAGAGCTGTGGCACAAGGTTAGCCCCCAGGCACAGATGGAAACTGGAAGGATACTGTCCTCTAGCATTTCTTTTTTTTCTTGTTTTTTTATATTTTTTCCTCTAGCATTTTTTATGGGATAGGTCTGAGAGCCCTAAATGTGCTTGGTCCTTACTATCTGAGAACTTTTTTTTTCTTTCATTTGTAGAGAACTTCACTGGATATTACTATTAGGAATTGGCAATTTTGTTTTGTTTGTTTGGTACAGTGAAAATCTTTATTTACTTTTTCCTTGTCTTTGATTTCTGTCAAGAACTTGACTTTTAGGTCAATTGTGAATAAAATACTTTCAAATGTTATTTTTCTTTTTCTTTTTCTTTTTTTTTCTTTTATTAACTTGAGTATTTCTTATATACATTTCGAGTGTTATTCCCTTTCCCGGTTTCCGGGCAAACATCCCCCTTCCCCCACCCCTTCCTTATGGGTGTTCCCCACCCAACCCTCCCCCCATTGCCGCCCTCCCCCCAACAGTCTAGTTCACTTGGGGTTCAGTCTTAGCAGGACCCAGGGCTTCCCCTTCCACTGGTGCTCTTACTAGGATAT
The DNA here is from genome assembly GCF_011064425.1 of Rattus rattus. Taxonomy (NCBI): domain Eukaryota; kingdom Metazoa; phylum Chordata; class Mammalia; order Rodentia; family Muridae; genus Rattus; species Rattus rattus. The sequence goes on from NC_046172.1 coordinate 78,842,165, forward strand.
TCATTGCTACCTATGAGGTCAGAGTCCAGGGTCAGTCCATGTATAGTCTTTAGGTATTGGCTTAGTCCCTGGAAGCTCTGGTTGCTTGGCATTGCTGTACATATGGGGTCTCGAGCTCCTTCAAGCTCTTCCAGTTCTTTCTCTGATTCCTTCAACGGGGGTCCTGTTCTCAGTTCAGTGGTTTGCTGCTGGCATACGCCTCTGTATTTGCTGTATTCTGGCTGTGTCTCTCAGGAGCGATCAACATCCGGTTCCTGTCAGCCTGCACTTCTTTGCTTCATCCATCTTGTCTAATTGGGTGGCTGTATATGTATGGGCCACATGTGGGGCAGGCTCTGAATGGGTGTTCCTTCTGCCTCTGTTTTAATCTTTGCCTCTCTATTCCCTGCCAAGGGTATTCTTGTTCCCCTTTTAAAGAAGGAGTGAAGCATTCACATTTTGATCATCCATCTTGAGTTTCATTTGTTCTAGGCATCTAGGGTAATTCAAGCATTTGGGCTAATAGCCACTTATCAATGAGTGCATACCATGTATGTCTTTCTGTGATTGGGTTAGCTCACTCAGGATGATATTTTCCAGTTCCAACCATTTGCCTACGAATTTCATAAAGTCGTTGTTTTTGATAGCTGAGTAATATTCCATTGTGTAGATGTACCACGTTTTCTGTATCCATTCCTCTGTTGAAGGGCATCTGGGTTCTTGCCAGCTTCTGGCTATTATAAATAAGGCTGCGATGAACATAGTGGAGCACGTGTCTTTTTATATGTTGGGGCATCTTTTGGGTATATGCCCAAGAGAGGTATAGCTGGATCCTCAGGCAGATCAATGTCCAATTTTCTGAGGAACCTCCAGACTGATTTCCAGAATGGTTATACCAGTCTGCAATCCCACCAACAATGGAGGAGTGTTCCTTTTTCCAGATCCTCGCCAGCATCTGCTGTCACCTGAGTTTTTGATCTTAGCCATTCTCACTGGTGTGAGGGAAATCTCAGGGTTGTTTTGATTTGCATTTCCTTTATGACTAAAGATGTTGAACATTTCTTTAGGTGTTTCTCAGCCATTCGGCATTCCTCAGCTGTGAATTCTTTTGTTTAGCTCTGAGCCCCATTTTTAATAGGGTTATTTGTCCCCTGTGTCTAACTTCTTGAGTTCTTTTTGTATATTTTGGATATAAGGCCTCTATCTGTTGTAGGATTGGTAAAGATCTTTTCCCAATCTGTTGGTTGTCATTTTGTCCTAACAACAGTGTCCTTTGCCTTACAGAAGCTTTGTAGTTTTATGAGATCCCATTTGTCGATTCTTGATCTTAGAGCATAAGCCATTGGTGCTTTATTCAGGAAATTTTTTCCAGTGCCCATGTGTTCCAGATGCTTCCCTAGTTTTTCTTCTATTAGTTTGAGTGTGTCTGGTTTGATGTGGAGGTCCTTGATCCACTTGGACTTAAGCTTTGTACAGGGTGATAAGCATGGATCGATCTGCATTCTTCTACATGTTGACCTCCAGTTGAACCAGCACCATTTGCTGAAAATGCTATCTTTTTTCCATTGGATGGTTTTGGCTCCTTTGTCAAAAATCAAGTGACCATAGGTGTGTGGGTTCATTTCTGGGTCTTCAATTCTATTCCATTGGTCTATCTGTCTGTCTCTGTACCAATACCATGCAGTTTTTATCACTATTGCTCTGTAATACTGTTTGAGTTCAGGGATAGCGATTCCCCCTGAAGTCCTTTTTATTGTTGAGGATAGTTTTAGCTATCCTGGGTTTTTTGTTATTCCAGATGAATTTGCAAATTGTTCTGTCTAACTCTTTGAGGAATTGATTGGTATTTTGATGGGGATTGCATTGAATCTGTAGATCGCTTTTTAGTAAACTGGCCATTTTAACTATATTAATCCTGCCAATCCATGAGCATGGGAGATCTTTCCACCTTCTGAGGTCTTCTTCAATTTCTTTCTTCAGAGGCTTGAAGTTCTTTTCATACAGATCTTTCACTTGCTTGGTTATAGTCACACTGAGGCATTTTAGATCATTTGGGACGATTATGAAGGGTGTCATTTCCCTAGTTTCTTTTTCGGCTTGTTTCTGTTTAGTGTAGAGGAAGGCTACTGATTTATTTGAGTTAATTTTATACCCAGCCACTTTGCTGAAGGTGTTTATTAGGTTTAGTAGTTCTCTGATTAAACTTTTGGGATCACTTAAATATATTATCATATCATCTGCAAATAGTAATATTTTGACTTCTTCTTTTCTAATGTGTATCCCTTCGATCTATATTTGTTGTCTGATTGCTCTGGCTAGAACTTCAAGAACTATATTGAATAAGTAGGGAGAGAGTGGGCAGCCTTGTCTAGTCCCTGATTTTAGTGGGATTGCTTCAAGTTTCTCTCCATTTAGTTTAATGTTAGCCACTGGTTTGCTGTATATGGCGTTTAGTATGCTTGGGTATGGGCCTTGAATTCCTATTCTTTCCAGGACTTTTATCATGAAGGTGTGTTGAATTTTGTCAAATGCTTTCTCAGCATCTAATGAAATGATCATGTGGTTTTGTTCTTTCAGTTTGTTTATATAATGGATCACGTTGATGGTTTTCCGATATTAAACCTTCCTGCATGCCTGGGATGAAGTTTGATCATGGTGGATGATTGTTTTGATGTGCTCTTGGATTCGGTTTGCCAGAATTTTGTTGAGTATTTTTTGCGTCGATATTCATAAGGGAAATTGGTCTGAAGTTCTCTTTCTTTGTTGGGTCTTTGTGTGGTTTTGGTATAAGAGTAATTGTGGCTTCATAGAAGGAGTTCGGTAGTGCTCCATCTGTTTCAATTTTGTGGAATAGTTTGGATAATATTGGTATGAGGTCTTCTATGAAGGTTTGATAGAATTCTGCACTAAACCCGTCTGGACCTGGGCTCTTTTTGGTTGGGAGACCTTTAATGACTGCTTCTATTTCCTTAGGAGTTATGGGGTTGTTTAACTGGTTTATCTGTTCCTGATTTAACTTCAGTACCTGGTATCTGTCTAGGAAATTGTCCATTTCCTGTAGATTTTCAAGTTTTGTTGAATATAGGCTTTTATAGTAAAATCTGATGATTTTTTGAATTTCCTCTGAATCTGTAGTTATGTCTCCCTTTTCTTTTCTGATTTTGTTAATTTGGACACACTCTCTGTGTCCTCTCGTTAGTCTGGCTAAGGGTTTATCTATTTTGTTGATTTTCTCAAAGAACCAACTTTTGGTTCTGTTGATTCTTTCTATGGTCCTTTTTTTTCTACTTGGTTGATTTCAGCTCTGAGTTTGATTATTTCCTGCCTTCTACTCCTCCTGGGTGTATTTGCTTCTTTTTGTTCTAGAGCTTTTAGGTGTGCTGTCAAGCTGCTGACATATGCTCTTTCCTGTTTCTTTCTGCAGGCACTCAGCGCTATGAGTTTTCCTCTTAGCACAGCTTTCATCGTGTCCCATAAGTTTGGGTATGTTGTACCTTCATTTTCATTAAATTCTAAAAAGTTTTTAATTTCTTTCTTTATTTCTTCCTTGACCAGGTTATCATTGAGTAGAGCATTGTTCAATTTCCACGTATATATGGGCATTCTTCCCTTATTGTTATTGAAGAGCAGTTTTAGGCCGTGGTGGTCTGATAGCATGCACGGGATTATTTCTATCTTTTTGTACCTGTTGAGGCCCGTTTTTTGACCAATTATATGGTCAATTTTGGAGAAAGTACCATGAGGAGCTGAGACGAAGGTATATCCTTTTGCTTTAGGATAGAAAGTTCTATAAATATCTGTTACGTCAATTTGGTTCATGACTTCTCATAGTCTGTCTATGTCTCTGTTTAATTTCTGTTTCCATGATCTGTCCATTGATGAGAGTGGGGTGTTGAAATCTCCCACTATTATTGTGTGAGGTGCAATGTGTGTTTTGAGCTTTAGTAAGGTTTCTTTTACGTATGTAGGTGCCCTTTTATTTGGGGCATAGATATTTAGGATCTTCACCAACTTAATTAGAGCAAGGCAGCCCTCTATTACATATGTGCAGGGGGCCTCGTTCTAACCAGTGTATGCTCTTTGGTTTGTGGCTAGTCTCTGAGAGCTCTCTAGGGTCCACGTTAGTTGACACTGTTGGTCTTCCTTTTGGGTTCCTTTCCCCTTCTAGGCCTTCACTCCTTCCCTCACGGCTTCTATAATGCTCCCTGACCTCTGTCCAAGCTTCAGAGAGGTAACACAGACCCAAAAGGATATGCATGGTATGTACTCACACAAAGAAATTAAACAGGAAGGAAGGCCCAAGAGAGGATGCTACAACTACACTTAGAAGGTAGAACAAAATGGTCATGGGAGGCAAAGGGAGAGAGGGACCTGAGGGGGAGAGGGAAGGGGGGAAGATTGGGAGTAGTGTCAGGTCCTTTTTCTCCTCTGTGCCCAGCTTGTGGTCACACAGCTTGAAAGTCAGTCTCATCAAATTGTAGGTCCCTGTTTGGTGCTGGGCATGTCTTGAGGGTCCATCTAAAAATGTTGGTCTGAGAGACAGGGACCTTTGGGCCTTGTCAGGTATCAAGTCTCCATGTAGTGGCCCTGGCACTGAGCTCCAGGAAAAAACATTAGTGTGACTTTACTTCTTTGCATCTCACCGGGTTGGATGCTCTCACTGCTCTGCCACATGAGGTTGAGGGGGTGGTTGATGATGGAGGTGGTCCCATAGCCATCAGGCTTGGGAGGGGCCAGATGGACAGTATGAGGATAAATCCTGGGGTCAGGGGGTGTGGGGCCTTGCTTGGCATTGGGTTTTAAGCCTCAAGTCTGGATTTAATTCTGCTTCCCAAGTGGAAGGATTCTTGTGGACGGCATGGAGCTGATCATGGAGCACCACAGGCAACTCTTTCCTGTTGGCTTCCTTCAGGGATTCTTCTATAGACCAGGAATGTTGAGGCTTTCCCCTGGCTTCCTGGGAGATTGTGCACACACATTGGTGCATGGATTGCTGTTTAAATTGGTGTATCTGTGGGGGAGATTGTCTCTGGATCATCTTCCTCAGCTGCCATCTTTCTGCCAACCCTATATTTCCTGCACTGCACATTTGAATATTTTCAACTGCTATTTCATGTTAACATTTAATAATTGTACACAGTGACATTTTTTTTAAGAGTCAGATTATACTTTATTTCGGACACAGTGTCAGTTTAGTTGATTTCAGTGGAGACTGACAAATGTTCACACATATTTGATTTACCTCAGGCATATGAGGAGGTGGCACCCCCAGTGTTTTGCAGGTGGGGATGGTAATTGGGCCAGTGATATGGTTTACTTTGGGGGCAAAGGACTAAATTACAAGAGAGGATGCCCTGGAGCTCTCTTCTGCATTGTGAGAGATGTTACCCTGTAGGATGATGGGGCTTCCCCTAGCCTGGGTCTAAGACAGTTGCCCTGGAGGGTCCATCAATGTTCATGGCAGACTTTGTGCAAGAGATAAAGAAATTTGTGCTATGTCATTAAGTTTGGGGCTTTAAAAAATGAAGCGCAGTCCAATTTAGTCCTACTAATTCAGTGACATAATTCTATGCCAACCACTCTGGGGGATAGAAAGAAGGAAGCATGAAAATAATCTCTCACCACAAAGAATACAATGCTTTTTATTGTAAGATGGGTGTGTATCTAATATTTATTGAATAATGTGTACATGCATCAAATGTTATAGAGTGACATAGTATCTATTCTATTTTTTAAACCATAGCATATACTTAAGTGTATACTTTAGATGTATTTTTGAAAATTTTTTTGAGATTATAATTTTTTGTATAATGATTTTTTTAAAAAGATTTATTTATTTTATGTATATGAGTACACTGTAGCTGTCTTCAGGGCATCAGATCCCATTACATGGTGGTTGTGAGCCACCATGTGGTTGCTGGGAATTGAACTCAGGACCCCTGGAAGAGCAGCTGGCGCTCTTAACCACTGAGCTATCTCTCCAGCTCCATTGTGTCTCCTAGGAGGGTTTTTGTTGTACTGGTTCACGTCTGGAGAATAGGTATAATGAACATTTGTTGTTTTGGCAAGATTCTACTTCCTTTAGGAGATAGGCCTCAATTGCATTCTGTTCTACAAGGTCACAAACTATTTCTCTCATTTCTTTGACTGTTGAGATGTATGTAACTTATTTGGAAGTGTTTTTCCTTCTTCCTATGTAGCCCAGGCTGGCCTCCAGCTGATGATCCTCCTGCCTCCAGAGTGCTAGGATTATTGGTGTGCCATGACACCTACCTTCTGGAAGTTTGGGTTGAGGGTGTAGATGGGAGATCTCTGGTTCTTTTGTCCCTTGTGATATAAGAAGTGACCTTGGGAATGATGTCTCCAGGAAGCCTGAGGCAATGAGAACAAGCCATAGAACACAGCTGAAATGAAACTAGAATACAGATTTTTATTTTATTTTATTTTATTTACAGTGACAGATTTTTTTTATATATTTTTTTATTATTATTAACTTGAGTATTTCTTATATACATTTCGAGTGTTATTCCCTTTCCCAGTTTCCGGGCAACATCCCCCTAATCCCCCCCCCTCCCCTTCCTTATGGGTGTTCCCCTCCCAACCCTCCCCCCTTGCTTCCCTCTCCCAAACAGTCTAGTTCACTGGGGGTTCAGTCTTAGCAGGACCCAGGGCTTCCCCTTCCACTGGTGCTCTTACTAGGATATTCATTGTTACCTATGAGGTCAGAGTCTAGGGTCAGTCCATGTATAGTCTTTGGGTAGTGGCTTAGTCCCTGGAAGCTCTGTTTGGTTGGCATTGCTGTACATATGGGGTCTCGAGCTCCTTCAAGCTCTTCCAGTTCTTTCTCTGATTCCTTCAACGGGGGTCCTGTTCTCAGTTCAGTGGTTTCCTGCTGGCATATGCCTCTGTATTTGCTGTATTCTGGCTGTGTCTCTCAGGAGCGATATGCATTCACATTTTGATCATCCGTCTTGAGTTTCATTTCTTCTAGGCATCTAGGGTAATTCAAGCATTTGGGCTAATAGCCACTTATCAATGAGTACATACCATGTATGTCTTTCTGTGATTGGGTTAGCTCACTCAGGATGATATTTTCCAGTTCCAACCATTTGCCTACGAATTTCATAAAGTCATTGTTTTTGATAGCTGTTTTTCCATTGTGTAGATGTACCACATTTTCTGTATCCATTCCCTATTGAAGGGCATCTGGGTTCTTTCCAGCTTCTGGCTATTATAAATAAGGCTGCGATGAACATAGTGGAGCACGTGTCTTTTTTATATGTTGGGGCATCTTTTGGGTATATGCCCAGGAGAGGTATGGCTGGATCCTCAGGCAGTTCAATGTCCAATTTTCTGAGGAACCTCCAGTCTGATTTCCAGAATGGTTGTAGCAGTCTGCAACCCCACCAACAATGGAGGAGTGTTCCCCTTTCTCCACATCCTCGCCAGCATTTGCTGTCACCTGAGTTTTTGATCTTAGCCATTCTCAACACAGTGACATTTTAACACATATATGCAGCACACACTGATCAAGCCTTGTCCTTATCTCTTTGACACTTATATTTTGAGCCTCCTTTTGGAGTTTTAGAGGAATGCTTAGAGCATTTGAGGGTCTCTTTTGTAATTCCTCAAAATGTTCTGACTATCAGTTAGCCCACTATGTTGTAGAACACTATGAGCTATTCCATTTGTCTGTCTCTTAATACCCCTTAACCAATTTTATCTTTCCTTCTTGTTCACTTTCTTCCTTGTGTTGGTACAATCCAACTACTTTAGGTCTCTGTCTATGAGCTACAACCATGTGGTGTTTCTTTTTCTGTGTTTGGCTTATGTCATTTAAGAGACTGTCCTTCGATTCTGACAGTTTTGCTACAAATGACAGGATTTTGTGTCTATGGCAGAGTAATACTCAATTGTGTACCTAAACCAACCACTCACTCTTTCTTCCTTCCTTCCTTCCTTCCTTCCTTCCTTCCTTCCTTCCTTCCTTTCTTTCTTTCTTTCTTTCTTTCTTTCTTTCTTTCTTTCTTTCTTTCCTCCTTCCTTCCTTCCTTCCTTCCTTTCCTTCTTTCTCTTCTTTTCCTTTGGAGAGTCAGAATCTAGACATAGCTTTTCTGTGTAGCCCTGTCTCTCCTGAAACAGGCTAGTCTCAAACTCAGAGATCCACCTGAGTCTGCCTCCTGAGTGAAGGAAATAAAGACAATAGTTCCAATATTGTCTGCTGCCCAGTTCAGTCACAATTTTTTTAAATCAATGGGCATTTATTGTGGATAGGGTTGCAATACTGTTTAGTAATGTTTCTTCCTAAAATGTCTAATTTATTGCAAGTGTTCCAATCTAATATCAGAGATCAAGTGGAATACATGTGGAACTGGATTTATTGCAATTGTCACTTTGGACTAACTGGTATTGGCTTACTGTGAATCAAATTGTCTCTGTCCCATGATAACAACACAGTGCTTATGGAGCAGCAAGACTGAGGAGTGGAGATATGGCTCAGCCATTAACGACGAGGCTTCCAACCAAAAATATAAGAGAAGGAAGACTGAACCAATATGTATCAAACCGTGGTGATACTTGTATAATATCAAGTGTCCAATAAAAGTGTCCAATAAAAAGTGTCCAATAAGAGACTCAGTCTTAAATTACAACAGAATTGTCAATGGCCTTTAGAAGTGGATATCTTTATCCTGAATATAAGACATTCAGTGTTAAAAACCACTGAAATAGGAAACAGCTTCTTAAACATTTTCAGTGAGGGCTGTAAGTTTCTTGAACTATTTTGAGCAAAGTTCCTGGAGGGTGAACAGTGGGAACTGTGGAACTGTAGTGAGATGCTTTGTGTCTGACTACAAATGGATGTGAATCCATCTATGGTGAGAGAAAACAAAGATAACACTCCGTGTCCATATGAATGCATATGATTGTGCACGTTTACAATATTTGACACGAGCAATGGGAAGGTAGCCAGGACAGGGTGTTTTAAAGAGCTTACAATGGTAAAGAATTATTCTCTACATTTTCCTTTCCATTTTGCCTGCTTCCTATTACAGCAAAGTGCTATTAAGTACTATTTCCCACTACAGTGCATGAAGGCTAATCTTGGTTGTCACAATGACTGCATCTTGAGTCAAGTAAAACCCAAGGTGCTGGGGACTCCCATTACATTTTCTTAATTAGATTATTTCAAGCAGGTAGACCCATCCTAGCTTTTGCCCAAACCTTCTGGTGGCAGATTACAACAAAGGACACAGGACAAGGAAGTGTTGTTTTCTTTTGCCTGCCTTCTCTTACTCTTCCTGGCAAGTTTATCTATCCTGTTGCCATCTGATATTAAATCCAAGTTCTTCATGATTCCAATGCAATCAGAAATCCAGCAGCTCTCTTGGAATCCTCAGGGACACCCGCACCAGACTGAGAGTGCTGAGACATCTGCCCTGCGGATGAACTAATAGTTCTTGACTTTTTTGTCAGGAGACAGTCAGTGTTGGACTGTCTAGACTACATATGCTCCTAGGCATTCAGTGTTGGACTGTCTAGACTACATATGCTCCTAGGCATTCTGTTTGTGTGTATGTGTGTGTGTGCATGAATATATATTTTGCAAGTTTTGTTCTTTAGTGAATCCTAACAAACTCCCCAAGTCTTTATCAGAGTAGAAAACAATGGCTGAATGTATTATTTTAAACAAATAAGCATACACAAGAAGTTTGGTAGATACATTTTTATTACTTCATGTGGGCGTTAACAGGACAGATTGAAGTGATCTTTCTTATTTTGTTCTAAAATAATTTCAAAATAGTGTTGTCATTTCATAGTTCTAATTTTCTTTGAAAATATTAACTTGAAAATGAAGGCAGAAAGTGTTTTCCACAGATAACAGAGTTTTATATAACAAGGCAATGTTTGTTGAGAGAACAATGGAAATGGTAAAATGGAAGGTACATGTTTCCTTAGAAATCTCTCTACTGTCATAAAAGCTTGTAAAGTGAAGATAGCGGTTTTTGTGCTTTTTTAAAAATATTTTGGTTTCTGTTTTGTTTTCTGCTACTACTTTGCATCAATAAGCATTAAGTATATGATTAATCATTGAGATGTATCTACTTTCTAACTATAAGCATTAAGTATATGCGTGAGCATTAAGATGTCTCTAAGATTTCTAAATGTGATATAGTTTGCTTTCTTTTTTCCTAATCATAGACTAGATGAAGGAGAAGAACTGAATTGCAACAGCACACAAAACAGCAATAAATGCAAACCCTACCTTGCACTTTTCCCCTTTCTCACTGTGGTTGCCTTTTCCTTTACCCCCACTGCCTTTGCCATGCCCTGAGTGATGCTTATGGGTCGAGAAGAGAGCACTGGGGCTATATGGCCCCCACAGCTCTTGGAGACCATTGGAGGTTTCATATTGGCGTCCTGCACAGACCTTGAAGCGGTAGCGTGAATTTGCGTCATAGTTCGAAAAGGCAAAGGAAGTGTTCGGTCCTTTGTAAATCTAGGGAAAAAGGATCAAATGAAAATTATGGTTTCCTTTTCAATTCAAAGTAGATAGAATTTTATAACAAGCAAAATGAAAATTATATCATGAATATGTTCATTATAAAGAAAACTTTAACTCAATATTTCTAATGTTCTGAGGGGATTCAATATTGCTTAGATAATTTTATTCAATAAAGCATAGCAAACCCTACAACTTTTAAAGCTTAAATACATTATATATGTGAACCATGGGTTAAGGCTAGTAAGAATCAAGCAAGAGATACTGCATAATTCAATGAAATAAGTAAGTTAGTTGTCTCCAAATAAAGACATAAATACTATGGATGAGATGGAATTTGGGGTAAGATTTAGTTAAACACCTTTAGAAATGACTTACTCCCTGCCAAAAGGGCAACCCTCCACTGGACATAGAACTATAATTTAATTTCTTAATCCTGATTATCCTATAACTCCTCACTCCTTAGACCAGGCTGGCCTCAAATCAAAGGTCCACCTGCCTCTGCCTCCCAAGTACTGGGATCAAAGGCAGGTCCCACCGCACTCTGGCATTTTATTAAGGCAAGGTCTCTACCTTCAGACTTGCTAGGTAGTCAAGAAAAGCTGTCTGTATCCTCCTGCCCATACCCCACAAGTGCTGAGGATAAAAAGTACTGCCATGCCTGGCAAAATGTTAAAGACTAAATTTGAGACAATATACCTGATGAGCCTTTTTTCCGGTGTTGACTTGAAGACAGTACACAATGGGGTCACCTTTAATTGGTTCCAAAGTCTCCCATTTGATCTCATAACAGTTGTTATTCAGTGGATGTACTTTGGGTGCTGGGGAAAATATTACATTTTAGAAGGCTCTATTTTTTTCTTAAATGATTTCGAATACATTGCAAAAAGACTCATGCAATCACACAATCATTACAATAACAATTAGACCTAATATATGAAGTACATAGACATACTTTAGAAAGATATTTATGTATTTTGAGCGAATGTCTCACTATGTTGTAGTGCCTGGCCAGGAACTCGCTGTGATGGCCAGACCAGACTTGAAGACACAGATATTCCCCTGGCTTTGCCCTTCTTTTGATGACTTTAAAGGCATGTACTAGCACACCCCACAAACTATAATTATTATTGGAAATAATTTTGTTATACCATGAAGCACCATAATTGTAGCAGATCCTTAACAAAGTTATAACTTAATAGTGCTTTTCTATTTAAGTTATACAAACTTTAATAGTGCCTCTTTAATTCTCGAATAATCTGCATGGTATTTATTTGGTACATTGTACATTTAGAAGTGTTTTTGTATTAATAAAAGCATTATTGTAGGAGTTCAGCAATTATGTGAGACAGAAAGGAGCGGATAATTTATTTCATGATGTTATTCTATGTATTTTAAGAAAAAGGAACTTAAACATATAGGGACGGTAGTCAGAACGGAAGAAGGCATTATTGTCATCTAAGCACGATTATTTAAATTGTATGCGTTTCAGTTAGCAGGATACTAAAGAGGAATGATTTCATATCAGTGTTGAACTTGGGGCCTAGAGAGATGAGTCCAAAGTTAAGGCACTGGCTCCTCTCTCTGAGAACCGAGGTTTAATTCACAGGATCCATATATCAGCTTAGAACTGTCTGTAACTCCAGTTACAGGGGATCTGTCACCCTCTCACAGTTGTACATGAAGGGAAACATTAATACACATGGAGTAAATATAAACAATGAGTCGACTCATGAGGAAAGACAGGATCAAGCAGACATCCCAACTGGGAAATGGAAAAGCAATCCTCAAGTCCAAGGTTCTGAGAACTGCAGACTCGTATTCATTGTTCCTGTGATACATAGCACTTTACTCCCCAGTGTGTCTACCATCTGTGGGACTAAATGTCTGACTCTTTTTCTAAAGCTTTATTGGAATCATTAATTCTATTTTATGTGTGTTTGCCTGCAGATATCTATGGGTAGCAGTGTGTATGCTGGTGTTCACAGAGGTCAGAGAGGGCAGGAGATGACCTGGAACTGGAATAATGAATGCATGTTTTTGAACCACCAAGTGGGTATGGGAATCGAACCCAGGTCCTCTGAAAGACGAACAAGTAAACTTCAGCTCCAAGTCTTCCTTTAAAAAGTAGTAGTGGTGAAAGTAGATGATCTCTAAGATATTTAAAAATACTGATTGTGGGAGTTTTATTAAACTATTTTTTATGGTTTCCAAGGCACGGATTCTCTGTGAAGTCCTGGCAGTCCTGAACTCACTCTGTAGATGAGACTGGCTCCCAGAGTTATGGGATTAAAGGCATGCCCCGCCACTACCAGGCCTGAAATCTTCAAGAATCTTACATTGCCCTTTAAATCCCCAGTTAAGCATGATATAAAAATTACTTCTAGTTTTATTGTAAGATTTAATTTTTAAAATTTTAAACTGTTTATTTCACATGTGTGGGTGTTTTGCATGCATGAAAGATATGTCTGCACCACCTTTGTGCCACGAATCTATGGAGGCCAGAAGGGTAAATAGGTCCCCTGGAACTGGAATTAAGACACTGGTGATCTTCCAAGTAGGCAGGCACTGGGAATCAAACCCTGGTCTTCTGGAAGAGCATCCAGTGTTCTTAACCACTGATCCAACCCTCCAGCCATGAGATTTAATTTTTAGTCAGCAAACAAAATAACAGGTTTCCTCATGGCCTTCTCATCCCCTTTTAGAATTGATTAATTTCCTAATTTGCTATTCATCCAGCTTCCTGCTCTCTCATGCTACTGGAACTTCTCCACCTCCAACCTTCCCCCTTCCACAGTATGTGTTTGATGCCCTCAGTACCCCTTCCTGAGAGCCTATCTTCTACCTTATGATTTCTAGTGTCCTGGCCTCTACCAAGAGTTACTGTCACCTAAACACATTGATATAAAAACTCAAAAGGAAGAGTTTTCATAAGACAGTACATGTAGCCTGTGTCTTTCTGAACCAGGTCTCCTGTCTTAATCTAGTGTTTTCTAATTACGTCTCAATTTAATATATGTTCTGTAGAAGCACCAGTAAAATGGCTACTATGTGTATTCCATTTACCTTTAAGTGCAGTCGGTGGGGACTTGGTTGTAGTGAAAGTGTAGATGTCAGACTCTGGTCCTTCCCCTGCTTCATTACATGCCTGGATTTTAAACTTGTATTGCGTATATTCACTCAATTTTTGCACTTTGTGAGTCACATCTGTCCCACGGTAAATGACAGAAAACCTGAGAGAAAGAAGATAAAAATTGGGGGGGGGCAGTGTTATAGTCATCATTGAAGCCCAGAAAAGTCTAATTAAGCCAATAAGGTACTACAACAACAACCAAAAGGCCAATAGAAATCAATATGGTAGCATATGTGTGTGTGTGTGTGTGTGTGTGTGTGAGAGAGAGAGAGAGACAGAGACAGAGAGACACACAGAGAGATTGAGAGACAGAGAGAGATTGAGAGACAGAGCAGACAGAGAGACAGAGACAGAGACAGAGACAGAGACAGAGAGACCTAGCATGCCCGACAGGATAAATCAGTTTAATCTTCTTTCTACTGCAGTAGATTTTAAATGGTATGTGTAGTTACCTGCCAGATCGGTCTTCCATTAGTAAGTTGTAGCTGATAAAGATCGCACGTGACTTTTTGCTCGAGACCGTGCCCCATTTGAGTCTGAGACTCTGGTGTCCGTAGACCACACAATTAAGCTGTGGAGGCTCTGGTGGCAGTGGTTTGGTTTTGCATCTTATTGATGGGCTAAAAGGGCTTAGTCCATAATGATTGATAGCTTGAATTCTGATTCTAGTGTAAAAGTAAAACGTATGAGTTGATATTTAGTAAATAAAATTATTTTCTTCATATCAACCCACTCTATTTATATTAGAATGTTGATGATAACTGACTACAAGACAGATTTCAAGAAGTAATTACTACTGAGAATTATTGATGGCAAGCAGACATGGGCTCTTGTTGCTATCAACCTCACCAATTAAAGTAGAACTCTTTTTCAAAAGGCATCTGAAGTGTATGAAATACACAAATGTGTATGTGCTCAAAATTCTCAACACCTCTTCATGTACCCAAAATAAGATATAGTGACTTACCGGCGTAGTATTAGGTTGTAGATTTTTCAGAACATACTGTTTACCCTTTTGACAGTCACGATTTTTTATCTCCATATTCAATGTTATATCCAGTGATCGGAGAGCCATGGCAGTGTGGCTCCTCCCTAACCGGATAGCTATGTGCAAGTTGATGACTGCTTGGCAGGCACTTTGTTTTCAACTTCTTGTAACATTGGAACCATTGTTGGTATTGTTCCAGGTGTTGTCACTTTTGCAGTTCCTCCAAACATTCCAACCCCAACTATATTTACAGCCTGAAAAACACATGCTTTGTTAGCAATTCACTTCAACCATTTTCTGTGCATGGACCATTTTGTGGCATAGGAAAGCCATGAGTCTTAGACTCAGATTCTAACCTTTTGTTTCTATGCTGCAGGAATAAAAAAGGCGAGACTTGCAAGCTGCATTTTTTAGGAATGTGAAGTGAGCACACCAGGGAAAAAAAAAAGTTGAGAGTGTTGATGTGGATATTTTAGGAAAACTATACCTCTAAAATCTCACCTACCACTACACTAAACTGTTCACTATTAGTCTTCATGCTTGAGTTTCTATCTCTGTTTCGATACCATCCAGTTAATCAATTTCAGTTTCTTGGGAAAGCATTCATTATCGTGTTGTTTTGACATTATAGTTATATTATATATATATATATATGTATATATATATATATATTCTGTACTTATTTTCTTCTGGAGACAATGTTTTCAATATGTATAGACAACACCACAACCAGGAAATCGCCATTGATAAAACCCACTGGTGTTAGTCAGAATTTTGTGCACTCCCTTGTGTGAGTATTTAAGTTTTATCCAGTGACTAGGACTATTTCAATTTTTTTTCTTTTTTTCAGAGCTGGGGATCGAACCCACGGCCTTGCGCTTGCTAGGCAAGTGCTCTACCACTGAGCTAAATCCCCAATCCTCAATTTTAAGAAGTTTTCCTTACAGGTTCCTGTGTCTTTCTCTTATAGCCACAGAATGTTCCTATACTGTCCATCTCCTCACCTCTGGAAACCACTAATTGTTAGCCAATATTACTACAATTTTGACATTTTCAGAATAGTATAAATTAAAAAGTGCTACAGATAAACTTCGATGCAGGCTCAGTTTCCAGTTATGCCAATTGTGTGGAGAGTTTTCAGCAATTGTGTATACTAATAATTTATTCACTTTTATTACTGAACAGTGTGTCATAGTGTGGATGTATCATAGTTTATTTAACCACACATTTGTTGAAGGATGTATGAGCTACATTTAGTTTTATGTCCTACAAGTAAACGTTAGATGCTACTGTGCTCTTTTGGGAAGGGCTATACTTTTCATTGGTAACACATGAATGATCGATTTCCTCATGTCTTTGGCACCACTCGTTGGACCATTAATTACTCCTTAGGTTAGGTGGTCTGAAAGAGATGGAAAGGTGTTTCCTGGTGCATTTCCCTAATAGTCAATGTTGCTGACCCTCTTTTCCTGCACTCATTTGCCTTCTGTATATTCTCTTTGCTCACTAATCTTTACCCGTTTCCTAACGACGTTTCAATTCACTGTTGAGTTTGGAGAGGTGTTTATATTTTTAGGTGCTATTCCTTTGCGACACACACACACACACACACACACACACACACACACACACACACACCTGTATTTCACAAGTATAATCCTCCAGCCTTTAAGTTCACTTTCATCCTGTTTTGAGGGTAGGGAAGTAAAAGTTTAAAGACAGAGATTCTTGCTTTGTTCCTCAGGTTGGAGCAAATCCTCTGAGTGTTAGGGATCCTAGAATTTCAACCTTGAGTAGTAGTCGAGACTCCGTGTACATGCCATTTTGCTTGCCTTGGTTTCTGGTTTTATTTTAGTGTCTAGTCTCTGGAAAGGAAGACTGTTAAACTCACTGTTAATTTATCATTAAATGATTTGTAGAATTCTCTAGTGAACCCTTTTGGGGCCTGGAATTTCTGAGTGTTTTTTAAAAGAATTATTTATTAATTGATTTATTTTATGTATGTAAGTACATTGTAGCTGTCTTCATGACACCAGAAGAAGGGATCGGATCTCCTTACAGATGGTTGTGAGCCACCAAGTGGTTGCTGGGATTTGAATTCAGGACCTCTGGGACAGCAGTCAGTGCTCCTAAGTCACTGAGCCATCTCTCCAGCCCCCTGAGTGTTTTTAATATATAGAATTAATTTCCTTTATCACTTCAGGGTTATTTATATCACCTAGGCTCAGGTTCAGAACTTTTAACTTTTGAGGACTAGTTTCATTTGTACACATTTATATATAAATTTATTCTCTGTTTGTAAAAATAATGCTGTTTTCATCCGAAATTAGTGATTTCTGTACATTCTTCTTAGTGGACATGAACAGGACTCTTACTCTGACTGCCCCCACACCTCACAGACCCCTCAAAAGCTGACTTCACTCTGTTCGATCTCAAGGGTGCTTTCTTTCCCAAGTGCCTTTCACCTTTACCTCTTCAGTGCTTGCAAGCAGGCCTTAAGCATTCTAGTCCAACTGCTCGATTACTTCCTGCCTGTAGCCTTTGTCTAAAGGAACTCATGCCAACTATCAGAGCTGGCACCTTATGTCTCTAACTTCAGGCAAAGCCTGTTCCTGTCATGCGTCACAGCCTTCAATCTATCCCTACTAAGTTGTTTTCCTGTCCTCTCCTCTGTTTCCTGTCTGTTGCCTCCAGTCTTGTCTGATATGTTTTCTACCCTGCAGGCTCTAGACAGCCCTTCCTCCCATATCCCCTGACGCTCTGCCCTAGCTACAGACAACTCCTTCTTGTGACACAAACACACATCTGACCATTACTCAGAGACACTAGATGACTCCCTTGAGGTTTCCCACCAGCTCAATTCCACCCCCATTCCTGGGACCCTGGATTGGTTCATTGAGGGTAGTTCCCTCAAAGACACCCCACTGTTTGAATCCTATTAATGAGGGATGTCATGAGAATCTCAACTGCTTCCCTTCTCTGAGAGGAAGAGGCAAACTTCCTCCTCCTTAAGCAGGCAGATGGCACTTGCCAGTGTCCTACTGCAGTGTTCATTTGCCCTGAGTCTCTATACCTACTTACCTATAGCATCATTCACTCTGTCTCATAGATAACGGCAGTTTCCTTACACCAATGGCCACCACCATAACCACTGAGAGGCTTTCCCTCTCTCCTCCTTGAAAGCATTCATATTGTCCAAGGGATGCTACCATCCAGTGCCAAGGGTATCTCCCAGAGAAAATTTTGTCACCTGAGGTATAGAATGGTCCATCTGTGGGCTGGCCTAGATGTTCAGGGCCTTGGATGTGCCCCACTGTCTTCTTTTCTCTGTATATATCAACCTTTCCTGATCCCTGCATGGTATATTTTTCTACTCCTGTTTTATATTTTTAACCAGAAACTATTGGTATTCAAAAAATAAATTTACTTACTGCACATGTCTTTTCAGAGCTGGGGCACTCCTTTTTGTCATGATGAGTTCCTTTTGCTTTTTTGCCTCGCACAGGTGCTTCAGACTTCCCATTAACAGAACGATTGTCTACAAAATATGTAAAATCCACTCAGTTTCCCTTTTCTCCTCAAATCTAGGATTGCATTAGTGATGTAACCCAGTGTTTTGCGCATACTGAACACAAACGCAATCATTTGGTTACATACAGGGTCCCTAGGTTTTAGCAGTGTTTCCTTAAGACAATAAAACATACTGTAGAGTGAGTTAAGACAACTCTTTAAAACTGTGTCAAGTAATTCATAACTTGATTTTGACATTAAAATGCTGGGTTGTCAATTACCAATGATTGGTGTGCTCAGAATTATTCAATTCTGTTCTAACAGGAAACACCAGTTGCTAATATTAACATGTGCGCACAAATCAAAAGTCACAGGATAGGAAACTTAGGGACAGTTGTCAGTCATATAAGGAAGCCTTACTCACCAAGAACGTTGGCATCCCTTCCCTTGGTTTTACTATGTAAGGGCTGCGAACTGCAAGACTCAGAAGGAAGAGCAGGTGTCTGAATTGTCAATACATCTGAAGGCTGAAGAAACACAAGGTGTTGTTACTACTGTACTAAATTCAAGATCAGCGTCAGAAAACATTTAGTGATAGGACACTTTATTTCAATTCTCCTTTTGGAGAACATTGCTTTGTGGTTTCTTACACGGCTTTGGCCTGCAGGTGAAGTGCAAAAGACTCTTAGTTTATATGTGGTGCCCGGTTCGAGGTCATCGTACAGGAATTCCTGCAGTGTGCCACTGTAGATTATTTTCCAGAGATTCCCTGAAGGAAGAAGAGAAATTTGGTTCAATTCCTTCATTGATCATGTATAAATGTTGTAGGTCACCATAATAGTTAATGTATGCATGGTATAAATTATATATATGCAATCTGTATATCATATGTATGCTAAGAAACAACCAGTTTGGGAAATAACTGGATCCAATAGTATTTTTAAAAGATT
>NC_046172.1:78861325-78923244 GCF_011064425.1 Rattus rattus
AAATGTATATAGGAAATACTCAAGTTAATAAATAAAAAAAAAAAAAAGAAAAGAAAATGTGGACAAAGGAGTATACCTTGATGTGGAGTATATTGTGAAACACTGTAGCTTCCACAATAAGATTATTTTTCTTTGTTGTAGGGGGGATGTTACAACAGTAGAGGGTGGTTATAATGCAAATGGGAGATCAGTGGGATTGGGATAAATGGCGTAAAATTCACAAAGAACCTATAAAAACTTTTAAAAATGAAAAAAAATGTTTCATTTCCATTCTTCACTCACAAAACATATGAGTTCTTAAACCATAAATAATGCTGCCTTTAATAATTTGTATTTACATAGAGATATAATTGCCGGGTTATGTAAAAATTTGTTTAATTTATATAGGAACAAAAAGTGGTAATTTTCTCAAATGACTTATATATTTGAAATCTATGTAGACTCTATCACAACTGTACTGATATATTTTCATTTAAAAACTATGGTAATCCTGGTGCATAGGAAATGTAGTCTTAATGCAGCTCTAGTTTGCATTTTTCTAATGACAAATTATTTAATATTATTGAAGTGAGCTGATGGTACATTGTATATTAAGTTTACATACCCTTATTATGGAATGATGATATACTCTTACCCCTGTCACATGTCTCTTATCCACCTCCTTGTTATGTCCAGAAATGTTTATTCATGGTCCTTTTACCAAATTACTTTTTATATCTAGGGTATTTCTTTTTCTTGCTCTTGAGTCTTGGACAAACTTATAATAGTTTTTATAGGTTAATAATTTTTTTTCAAATTAACATGATTCAAATATCTCCCACTCCATGAGCTTACAGGGTATTGAAAATTCCTTCTTTGAGTGGGTATTTACACTAGTATTTGTGCCTAAATTAATTGCTGCACTATCTAAGGGCATGGTAAAGTAGAAGCCCAAAAATGTCCTAGATTTAATATGTGTACTATCTCCTTTCTCCATCTGCAGTTGCAATCTAATGTCCCATCAGTACTTAGACTTAATTACAGCACTCAGCACATTAACTTGCTGCTTTACTTATTGATTTAGTGGCATCTACAGAGAGGCTGGTAGAAGAATTGACTTCCAAGTCAATACATTTTGTCTTCTGTCAGAAGCACTTTCCTCCTTTTAAATTAAGCCTTCTAGACCAATACAGCATGTGATTGTAGGGACAGGAAGTCAAATTTTGATACTGGGGCATTATAAATAATGAGAAACTCTACTTTCATTACTACTACTTAATTCCTTGATCAGAACATCCTTATATCCATGGAGAATACTCTTTATAATAGCAAAGCAGTATCAAACTTATAAGAATCATCAAAAGGAAATTTGAACACTTTGTCAATCTTGCTGCTTCAGAATGGAAAGAAGCAGATTTCAAATGGTTGGGCTCATTATAACATTTCCTTTACTATAATCTGTGATTCTGAGTCTACAGAAATGATACATAAAATAATATAACACAGGACATGGCTTTCAGTATAAACATGTACTTTCCTCAATGATAGTTTTGGCAGAGACCTTACATTGAATGCTAATGTAGTAAAAATAATTCAAATTTTTATTATTAGTAGTGTTTGTTTGCTTGGTTGTTTGTATGTAAGTTTTTCAGAATTCTAGATAAAGAGTTTGTGGCTAGGTTGTTTACATTATTCTTTTGATAATATGAAGAGTACTTTTCTGTATCAAAGATGGTGGAACATAAGGAGCGAAGGCTCTATGTAAGCACCAGCTCAACATCTTCACATATATTTTAGGTGTTTTCTTCAGCAGCGGCAAATTGTCATCAGTTTGCAGAGAGCAACATGTAGTTTTGGCAACAGCTTAGGTTGTTTTGGATTTCTCATGGGGCTCTTTGGCCAATAACCCAGTTAAATGCAACTCAATACATGTACAAGAAGCTTCTTTGGTTGACAAAAGATGGTCAGTTTGATTCTGTCTCCCCAGTATTTTATGACTTCATTTAGAATGCACACACAGACACACACAGACACACACACACACACACACACACACACACACACACACACACACACACACATGCATATGAAACTTCAATTGTATTAGGTTTCCATACTACCACTCAAGTGCTTTCCCAGTATCCCCTCCTACAAAACTCTCCCCTGTCTCCTATTGCCTCAAGTTTTTCCATTCCTGCCCAATAAAAAGTCAGAGGCTCGGAGTTGGGTATTTGGCTCAGTGGTAGAGCGCTTGCCTAGGAAGCGCAAGGTCCTGGGTTCGATCCCCAGCCCCGAAAAAAAAAATTCAGAGGCTCAATATTATTTACAAATGCCTAGTCCACAAGCCTTGCTAGATCCCTGTCAAATTCTTAACTTATCCATTTTGTCCTAATCTGAGTTCAGCTGCATGACTTGCTTTCTCTCTTTGTCTTCTTACATCTCTCTCCTCTGCATCCCAGTCTAAAATTTCTTCTCCCTCCAGACTCTCTTCCAACCAGTACATATAAGATTGTCCCTATATCACCTCCATTTATTTCAATAATAGGCTCTTCCTTTAACATCAATAACCTATGTACAATAAGAGCAATTAGAAAAACTATCATGTAAGAATTACATTCACAATATCTAGTCCATGTGCATTTGGTAACCGTGGAGAAAGTATTTTACTACCTATCCTATCTTTTTGGGTCAATAATTCTGTACCTAAATATTTTTCTATCATAACTCAATATCAACCTATAAATATCTTTTACACCATAAACATTTTAAATCATAAACAATTTAAGATTAATTGTGAGACATAGGATTGTACAAACTCAAGAGACTAATGGGGGAAAAACCTAGCCATAGCATAATACAAAATATATTCAGTCCAACTTCAAAAGTGCCTGTAATTTATAGTAGTCTCAACAATGTTAAAATTCGGCAGTTCAAAGTCTCTTCTGAAATGCATGTAATGTCTTAATTGTAATTCCTTATGAAATCAAAATTCAAAAATCAGGTGACATACTTTCAACCTCACAGGATATACATTTCCATTCCAAAACATCATAGTAAGGGAATACTGAATGAAAACAAGACCAAAAAAAAAAAAATACGTAAACTGCAAATTCTGCATCTCTATGACTGATGTCCAAATCCTTTCAGCTTTGTTGACTGCAACACAGGTCTTTCTCTTGGGCAGTTACCACCTTTATTTGGCTGGTATCCAATGGCTCTGGCATCTCTAACATGTTGGGGTCTCCAAGGCAACATCAACTTCATAGCTTCTTGTTCCAGTGTTTCTGATCCACACATGGTCCTCTGGCTTCCTCCAAATGTCTTGGGTCAATTCTCCAGCTCTACTCTTTGTAACAATTCAGACTCTAGTTGACTCCACTAAACTGCTGCTACTGTTCTTGGTAGTCATTCTATGGCACCAGCATCCCTTAATCTTCCACTATAAATAGGCTTTACCAATAGCCTCTCATAGGCTTTCTTTATGGTGCTAAGCTTTCAAGTTCATTGCATGTCTCCTTTATTCATGGTTGTCAACTGCAACTGAAGATGTAACTTCATTAATGGCATTTCCTGGCATCTTAGATTTTCAAGGTTCACCTCTTCTCCATGATCTCTTCATGCCTTCAAAACCAGTGTGACCTAGGTGATTTTTATATAATACCAACTTTGGGTGCCATCCTGATGTCAATCTCCAGAATACAGCTTCTGTCTTCTGGGATTATACCACCATGCCTGGTCCTGAGCTTCTTTTTTTAATTGCTTTTCAGAAAATCTTTATAATCACGGCTACTATTCCTCAAACCATGGTAATAGGTTATGCCCTTGCTTTCTGGATTGTAGGTCATTCCAGATATAGTCTTTGACTTTTCTAGTTGTTTTTCTCTAAATAGGTTTTTCTTAAAGGGGAAACTAATGGCTTTGAGGTTTTTTTTTTTGTTTTTGTTTTTGTTTTTTGTTTTTTTTTATTTATTTTGTGGGTAGGATGTTCAGTGAAGCCCCTTAGGAATTTCCTTCAATATCTTTGAATGATCTCCATTCATGAGTCTTATATCTGATTCTTCATCTTTCATATTTCACAGGAAACTTTCCTCATGAATTATTATTATAGAAGAATGTATCCTTATAAATTGCTTGTCTACAGTCCTTTAAGAGATGTCCTGAACTTTCACAGACTTAGCAATGAGCATTTGAAACTTGGGTTATCTCATTATTCAACCTTGTCCCAAATTTTATAGATATTACATGCATTGTTCTAGATGGTACCACAAGCAGTAATCTGTACTCTTAATTTAAAATGTGAACCTTTATATAGTAGTTGATTCTTTACAATATCAATGTCTCTGATCTCATTTGTTTTTCCATGATAGCCATTGCAATTGAGGGCCAGGCTTTAAGATGGCTGTCATCAAACTCTGAATGTTTTTGAATTATTTGGTTATTGAGTATTTGTTTTTGCATACATTGACTATATACCATAGATCTTTACTGCTTCCTTAAATCTTTTTAAAATATGTATCTATATGCTACCATCTGAATTCTTGATAATCCTGTGGATTTATTTCATCTCCATCTAATTCTCTGAATAAGACTGGGAAAATCATTTTAGGTTTAAAACAGATATAGACTGCCTTCTGGTAGTCTTGTTACATGGTTCCCCTAATATCTCTTAACTTACTATCTTTTTATTTATTCTACCCTGAGTTCAGCTACACAGCTAGTCTCCTCTTCCAGCTGTGTGTCTGTCTCTTCCAGCTTCTAATTTTTTTCTCCTGTCTATCTCCTACCCAGAATTCCCAACCAGAAATCCCAACCAGAAGCCCTGTCTTCTAAACCTGCCTCATTTTATTGTCCATTAGTTTTTACTTGACAGGTGATTATCCCACATAGTACACAGGACATTATCCCTATACTCCCTATACTTGATTTTTCTATTACAGTTTCTTTACCATCTATACTTATCTCTCTCCTAATAAAATATGTCTCTTCTTTCTAATCCCTTTCTCTAACTATGCTCTGTGGTCCTCAGGATTGTAGTTTGATTATCACTGACTTAAAAGCTAATATTTATATGTAAGTGAATGTATATCACATTTATTTTCCCATATCTGGGATACCTTACTCAGGATGATTTTTTTATAGTTTCTAATTGGAATTTTCTGTGTGACTATGTGTCTGTATCTGTGTTTTCAAACTTTTTTCCTAGGCTCTTCTTTTTACCCTGTTTTTATTTTATCTTATTTTTATTTGTATTTATATTTTAGATCACTTGATTTTTTTTTCAGAGCTAAGGACCGAACCCAGAGCCTTGTGCTTGCTAGGCAAGTGCACTACATGATTTTTTTATAGACATAAAAAGCAGAGATTTTGGTAGGTGAGGAAGCTTCTACTCAGCATCTATGTTCAACAGTGCCACTCAATTATCACAGGATCTGATAGATCTTGGTTAATACATAAGACCAGACCAACTATAAAAACAAAATATAACTTTTTGGATTCAATCATTATAAACAACTTTCAGTCACTTATTTAATTATAAAATTAGCATGCATATATAAAGACTATGTTAATCCAAACATATCAATCAGACCTATCTTCTTAACAAATATGTAGAGGACATCTCAACATCCTTTATCCCATTGAATTTCTAAATATTTTACTGACCATAATGTAAGTGTATTTTTATAAAGTGTGTTTTTTTACCTTCTGACATGTTCTAACAATAAGTCTAAACCAGTGGATGCCTAACTTTAAGCAACAGCTGCAATTACTATTGTAGTGTGGTAATATTTACTGTATTGTACAAGAAGAAATTGATTAATTAATGTTATTGTGTACTGATATGTTAAAAGGTATAACGTATCAGTTACATCTGAAAGTGAAGCAATGTCAATGTTTTTGCCAAATTAGGAGAAAAATCTAGTGCTGTTACCCTTTACTATAGAAATAAAAGCACTTACCACATCAATGTTTGCATGTCTAGAGCAAACTGTTGACTTATATAACCAATAAAACCAAAACTTACATACAATAACTATAGAGCCAATGCGGGATTAATCTTATCTCCGATTAACTCCCAATTCCTAATATTCTGCTGTTCTGTACCTGTTCAATGTATTGGTGAAACTGACTAGTTGAATGGTGATGGCTGGATTTTCTACCTTTGAATCTTTCCAGTCCTAAGAGGTTCAGTCATCTCTGAAATTGTTCCAAGACTAAAATACTACTTTTGACTTAATATTTTTTCTAGGTTTGGGTATGACTACTAAATTTTTGTCTTTCTTATCATAAAAACGTTCAAAATAAAAGTAAAAAAATAAGTGATCCTTATGTTTGCAAGGTATGTCTATGCTATTTTCCTCACATAATACCAGAGAAAATGAACAAAAGGTTTCTAGGGACAGTTGGAAATATGTGAAGACAAAGGTAAAGTAAAAATTCATTTGTAAAATTACTTTCCATAAGGGCATTCTGTGACTGGCAGAATACAGTGACAATGGGTTCAAAGTAGTCTCTTAAAAGTTGTGCAAATTCAGAACCAATGTTCAAGAATCCTTTCAATGTATAAATATTTTTACTCATGTGCAATCACCCTATTAAAAGAGCCTTCCCACAGTGTCAGACTCTATTAAGAAAATATTCTATTTTATGTAATTTACAAATATGATAGTTATTTTTCTTATAGTTCTAAAGGTTTGAAACTGAAAACTAAAGCAGCAGCATATTTTATGTCTGCTGGTGGTCCATTCTTTCCTCTGTAATTATTTATTGCTTCCAAGTACTATAGAAGGTACATGAAAATATGTGTTTAAATGAAAGAAAAGAAATGGGAGATAACATGGCCATATTATTCTTTTGAGCCCTTTTATGAGGACCACTTTTTTATAACTCTGAAAGGCTAGAGGTCTATCATCTTAATCACATCCTAAAGTACTTACCAATTAACACTACTGAAATAGAGAATCAATTTCACTTGAACTTGGGGAATTCTATAAAACCTTAAAACAATAGCTTCCTTCAGAAAGATGCGGAAGCTACTAACATTACAATCTATAGTAATTTGATGAGCTTATTTTTATCACCTCAATTGAAATTGACATAAAAACTGGAGAAAAATTGATAAAAAGTCCTCTTCTTTAAATATTCAAACATATGTCCACTTTAATTACAAATATGCTATTGAAAGAGATAAAATATTTTGCACAATTCTTACTCCAAATTCATGAGTGTCTTGAACAACCTGTATTCACAGTAGAATAAGAGTAGTCTGGTTATTCTGATACTCATTTTAACAATCATGTTTAGCTTGACTTTAGTAGTAAAGTAGAACTAAGTAACCACTGTCAGCCAAGGAAACAGTCTTTTAGTCACCTGTTGTTTTCCCGATGGATGACATGAATTTCCACTAAGTTTTTATATTGTAGAGAAGAACAATACAAATTTTCAAGGATATTGATTATATTCATTTACTATAAGAGAATATTACAACCAAAAGTAATTTATAGAGGAAAGACTTTAGCTTCTAAAAGGACAAGGGTCCGTCATAGTTTGGAAGCATGACAGTAGTTAGCAGACATGGTAGGAACAGCAGTGGTTTGAATTAACATATTAAATTGCAACCATGAAGCAAAGCATGAACTGGAAGTGGAATAAAACTACCAACTTTCAAAGTCCATTGCTAAATGATGTACTTCCAACATCAGAACATCAACAAATAAAGCGACTAACTTGGGACCAAATGTTCAAATACCCGAGCTTATAGAGGACATTTACTACTCAAATCACTGTATTGGGTTCCTCTTTTAAATGTACATATAAAAATGTGGAACTTTTCAAGATCATTCTTTATACTATAAAATGGTCCTTCATTGTACGTTTAGTAAACTGTTCCAATATCTTTAAAAATATGTATAGCTCTCAATCTATAATGAAATGAGAAAGCAGAAATGAGAATGAGACACTGATCCTAAGAAAATTTGAAACAAAGTAAAACCAATTTATCAGTTATTATGCCTTAATAAAAGTCATCCTGTTTTGATGTTCTTCAACTAACTGAGGTAATAACTGCCTTCTGTGCCTATTTATATATCAGCATCATTCTGTTTACCACAACTACCAGTATTGAAATTGTGGCCACCATCAACAACAACAGACAACAAACCTTTCATCAGATCCCCAAATGACTGAATTGTCTTAAATGCCCAGAGAAAATATAGGGTAGCCAACTTTCAATGAACAGATGTCTAGATGGCTGAAATGCATCTAGCTTGATGTCCTTGGTTATTGTGTTTGATACTGTGGCTTCAAAACCTGCATAATCATAAAACAATTTTCTGAGATTTTTTTTTCCAACATTGTTTGTTAACTAAGGGAGCAAAGATTTTAAAGGTAGTTCTACTACCATTTGGAATTGTTCAGAATGGGAATGATTTATGAAAATTATACATTTAGTTTTGAATTACTGAAGGTCTTGAGTAAAAACAAGCAAAGGGTAAAGAAATAAAGATCGAGTAGCATGAACAGAGAAGCACCGATACCCAGCAAAGTTCCTTCAAATGCAGGGTTCATATCATCCAGCTGATATGACTAGAATTGTCCAACTGAATAAGAGAAAAGCAACATTTCAAACCAGAAGTTTATAATCAACCAGAAGAAATTAACTGGGAAATTCTCATTGAGGTATCCAGCTGGAATTCCTCCAAAAAAGACAGTCCCTGCTGTGGAGGAGTGTCCTTTGAATAATGTTTCTAAATTAAAAACAAATAACAGCAGATAATATAATCAAACAAGGCATTTGCTACATTCATAAAAAACTGAGTAGAGGCAGTGGAGGCAGTCAACTAAAGGTCCTAATAGAGTCTGCTTCATGGATATGTTTTCCATGACTACAATTCTACTTTTCTGTTTCTAATGAAGATATTTTTGTATCAAGAAAGACTACAGTACCATCTTTTGGAAATAGTTAACCTTTCAGGTACATTTAAGAACACCACGTTTTCACTCTGGTATTGTTTGCTCTTTTCCTTTTTCTTTGTTACAGAGTGAAGGTTCATGCTGCCCTGGGATAGATTTATTTGGAGGAGCTGAGGGAGACTTTCTCACTCCTAGAGTTAGCTTCTCAGTGAGCTCAAATAGCAGATGAAAATTTATCAATAAAATGTACATTACACAAAATATTCTCAAGGTTAATCAGGTTCTTACCTATTGTCCTTTCTTTATTGTTTATGGTAACACTGCTTCTACTGAGCTGATGTATCCATGAGCAGTCACCACCCACACCATTGATGCAACCGAGAACAAATTTTTATTTTTCAATATGGTAAGCTTCCAAATGTTTGTTTCCTTGATGTATAACAACTTTCTCGATTTATGTTTCACGTTTAATTATAGTAAAAAATAAACAAACCAACCAACCAATCAAACAAACAAAAAACCCAAATTCTGTCACGTACATATTTTTTAAACAGATGCAAAACACAGTAACTTGTCTAATACTTTGCATGTATTATTCTGACCAAAGACCACTGAGATCTAAGAATGTTGAGAAAACTACTATTCTGTACAGATGCAAATAACAAAGCCATGAGATGCATGTTTTTTCTTTTATTTGTAAATTAATCATAAGCTCATATAGTTTGCTTAACCTGAAATTAGTGATACAAAAATTTAATATGTTAAATTCTGTACTGTCTAGAAAATGTGGACAGTCAGTACATTCTGGATATTTTCTTTCACTTTTGATTTGAGATGCCTTCTTTTCTTTGTCAGGTGCAATACTACATCAGTTAAGATTCAGAATATTTTAAGAACTATTTCTCTTTTTCATTAAAATGTAATTAAAATGTTTTTTTCTTTTTTCTTTTTTTCCTTTATTGGGTACTATTTATATACATTTCAAAAGTTATTCCCTTTTCCTGTAAGCAACCTATCCCATTCCCCTCCTCTTATTCTATAGGGGTGTCCCACACCACATTCAAACCCCCTTCCTGCACCCCAACATTCCCCTATACTGGAGTCCAACCTCGGCAGGACCAAGGGCTTCTCCTTCCACTGGTGCCCAACAAGGCCATAATCTGTTACATATGCAGCTGAAGCCATGGGTCAGTCCATGTATAGTCTTTGGGTAGTGGTTTAGTCCCTGGGAGCTCTGATTGGTTGGCATTGTTGTTCTTATGGGGTTGCAAATTTTTTCAGCTCTTTCAGTCCTTTCTCTAATTCCTCCAACTGGGGTCCCACTCTCAATTCAATGGTTTGCTGCTGTCATTCACCTCTATATTTAAAATGCTCTGGCTGTGTCACTCAGGAGACATCTATATCAGCCTCCTGTCAGCATGTACTTCTTAGCTTCATCAATCTTACCTAGTTTTTGGTGGTTGTACATATATGGGCCACATGTGGGACAGGCTCTGAATGGCCGTTCCTCCAGTCTCTGCTCCAAAGTTTGCCTCCATATCCCATGAATATTTTTGTTCCCCATTTTAAGAAGGAGTGAAGCATCTGCACTTTGGTCATCCTTCTTCTTGGGCTTCATGTGGATTGTATCTTGGGTAATTTGAGTTTTGGGGCTAATGTCCACTTATCAGAGAGTGTACACCATGTGTGTTTTTCTGTGATTGGGTTATCTCACTCAGGATGGTACTTTCTAGTTCAATCCATTTGCCTAAGAATTTCATGTATTAATTGTTATTAATAGCTGAGTATTTCTCCACTGTGTACATGTACCACATTTTCTTATCTATTCTTTCATTGAAGGAGATTTGGGTACTTTCCAACTTTTGCCTATTATAAATAAGGCTGCTATGAACATAGTGGAGCATGTATCCTTGTTATATGTTGTTGCATCTTATGGGTATATGTGCAGGAGTGGTATAGCTGGGTTCTCAGGTAGTACTATGTCCAATTTTGAACCACCAGACTGCTTTCCAGAGTGGTTATACCTGCTTGCAATCCCACCAACAATGGAGGAGTGTTCCTCTTTCTCCATACCCTCACCAGCATCTGTTGTCAGCTGACGTTTTTATCTTAGGCATTATGACTGGTATGAGGTGGAATCTCTGGGTTGTTTTGATTTGCATTTCCATGATGATTAAGGGTGTTAAACATTTATGTAGCTACTTCTCACCCATTAAATATTCCTCAGCTGAGAATTCTATTTTCAGCTCTGTACCCCATTATTTAATATGGTTATTTGATTCTCTGGAGTCTAACTTCTTGAGTTCTATGTATATATGATATTAGCCCTTAATCAAATGTAGGATTGGCAACAATATTTTCCTAATCTGTTGGTTGCCATTTTGTCTTAATGACAGTATCCTTTGTCTTACAGAAGATTTGGAATTTTAGGAGGTCCCATTTGTTGAATCTTGTCCTGAGAACATAAGCCACTGGTGTTCTGTTCAGGAAATTTTCCCCAGTGCCCATGTGTTTGAGGATCTTTCCTACATTTATTTATATTATATTCAGGATATCTGGTTTTATGTGGAGGTCCTTGATCCACTTGGACATGAGATATGTACTGGGTAATAAGAATGGGTTGATTTGCATTCTTGTAAATGCTGACCTCCAGTTGAACCAGCACTATCTGTTGAAAATGCTGTCTTTTTTCCACTGGATGATTTTAGCTCCTTTGTCAAAAATCAAGTGTGTATTGGTGTGTGGGTTCATTTCTGGGTCTTCAGTTCTATTCCACAGATCTACCTGCTTGTTTCTCTGAGAAGTCATTTCATTGTTCAGTATAGTTTTTGTATACTGGGTTATTCCAAATGCATTTGCAAATTGTTCTTTATAATTCTATGAAGAATTGAGTTGGAATTTTGGTGGGGATTGCCTTAAATCTATAGATTCCTTTGGCAAAATGGGCATTTTTACTATATTAATCCTTCAATCCATGAGCATGGGAGGTCTTTCCATCTTCTGACATCTGCTTCAATTTCTTTCTTCAAAGACTTGAAGTTCTTGTCATACAGGTCTTTCACTTACTTGGTTAGAGTCACACTGGAGTATTTTATATTATTTGGGACTATTGTGACGGATGTCTTTTCTTTATTTTCTTTCTCAGCTTGTTTATCCTTTGAGTAGAGGAAGGCTACTGATTTGTTTGAGGTAATTTTATACCCAGCCACTTTACTGAAGTTTTTTTTAGCAGGTTTAGTAGTGGAATTTTGGGGGTCACTTTAGTATACTACCATATCTTGTACAAATAGTGGTATTTTGACTTCTTCCTTAACAATTTATATCCCTTTGACCTCCTTTTGTTGTCTGATTGCTTTGGCGAGAATTTCAAGTTCTATACTAAATAACTAGGGAGAGAATGGGCAGCTTGTCTAGTCCTTAATTTTAGTGGGATTGCTTAAAGTTTCTCTCCATTTAGTTTAATGTTTGCTACTGGTTTGCTATATATGGCTTTTACTATGCTTATATATGAGCTTTGAATTCCTATTCTTTCCAAGACTTTTATCATGAAGGGGTGTTGATTTTTGTCAAATGCTTTCTCAGCATCTAATGAAATGGTCATATTTTTTCCCTTTGAGTTTGTTTACATAGTGGATTATGTTGATGTATTTCCTTATATTGAACAATCCCTGCATTCCTAAGATGAAGCCTACTTGATCATGGTGGATGATAGCTTTGATATGATCTTGGATTCAGTTTGTGAGAATTTTATTAAGTATTTTGTGTTGATATTCATAAGGGAAATTGGTCTGAAGTCCTCTTTCTTTGTGGTGTTTTTGTTTGATTTAGGTATAATTGTAATTGTGACTTCGTAGAAGGAAGTAGGTAGTGTTCTATCTGGTTCTATTTTTGTGGAATATTTTGACAGTATTGGTATGGGTTCTTTTATGAAGGTCTGATAGAATTCTGCACTAAACCCATCTGGTCCTGTACTCTTTTTAGTTGGAAGTCTTTTAATGACTGCTTCTATTTCTTTCTTTTTTTTTTTTTTTTTTCTTTATTTTTATTAACTTGGTATTTCTTATGTGCATTTTAAAGGTGTTGTTCCTTTCCCCGTTTCGGGCAAACATCCTTCCTCCCCCTTCCTTGTAGGTGTTCCTCACCTCCCCCCATTGCCGCCTCCCCCGACAGTCTAGTTCACTGGGGTTCAGTCTTAGCAGGACAGGAGGCTTCCCCTTCCACTGGTGCTCTTACTAGGATATTCATTGCTACCTCACGAGGTCAGAGTCAGGGTCAGTCCATGTATAGTCTTTAGGTAGTGGCTTGGTCCCTGGCCTCGGTTGCTTGGCATTGTTGTACATATGGGGTCTCAAGCCCCTTCAAGCTCTTCCAGTTCATTCTCTGATTCCTTCAACAGGGGTCCCGTTCTCAGTTCAGTGGTTTGCTGCTGGCATTCGCCTCTGTATTTGCTGTATTCTGGCTGTGTCTCTCAGGATCGATCTACATCCGGCTCCTGTCGGTCTGCACTTCTTTGCTTCATCCATCTTGTCTAATTGGGTTGCTCTATATGTATGGGCCACATGTGGGGCAGGCTCTGAATGGGTGTTCCTTCAGTCTCTGTTTTAATCTTTGCCTCTCTCTTCCCTGCCAAGGGTATTCTTGTTCCCCTTTTAAAGAAGGAGTGAAGCCTTCACATTTTGATCATCCGTCTTGAGTTTCATTTGTTCTAGGCAACTAGGGTAATTCAAGCATTTGGGCTAATAGCCACTTATCAGTGAGTGCATACCATGTATGTCTTTCTGTGATTGCTTCTATTTCTTTAGGAGTTATGGGATTGTTTAAATGGTTTATCTGTTACTGATTTAATCTTAGGTACTAGGAATTTATTGAATATAGGCCTTTGTGGTAGGATCTGATGATTTTTTGAATTTCCTCAGATACTATTGCAGGCTACCTTTCTATTTCTTATTTTGTTAGTTTGGAATCCCTCTTTGTGCCTTCTGGTTAGTCTGGCTAAAGGTTTATCTATCTTGTTGATTTTCTCAAGGACCAGCTCCTCCGTTTGTTGATTCTTTGTATAGTCCTTTTTGTTTCTACTTGGTTGATTTCAGCCCTGAGTTTAATTATTTCCTGCCTTCTACTCCTCTTGTGTGTATTTGCTTCTTTTTGTCCTAGAGCTTTTAAGTGTGCCATCAAGCTGGTAATGTGTGCTCTCTCCTGCTTCTTTTTGGAGGCACTCAGGGCTATGAGTTTTTCTCATAGCACTGCTTTCCTTGTGTCCCATAAAGTTGGGTATGCTTTGCCTTCATTTTAAATAAATTCTAAGAAGTATTTAATTTCTTTCTTAATTTCTTCCTTGACTAACTTATCATTGAGTAGGTACCATGATGAGCTAAGATGAAGGTATATCCTTTTGTTTTATGATGAAATGTTCTATAAATATCTGTTAAGTCCATTTGGTTCATAACTTCTGATAGTTTCTCTATGTTTCTGTGGTGTTGAAATTTCCTACTATTATTGTGTAATGTACAATGTGTGATTTGAGCTTTAGTAATGTTTCTTTTATGAAAGTAGATGCCCTTGAATTTGGAGCATAGGTATTTAGGATTTAGAGTTCATCTTGTTGGATTTTTCCATTGATGAATATGAAATGATCTTTCTTAACTTTTTTGATTAGTTTTGGTTGAAAAATCAATTTTATTTGATATTAGAATGGCAATTACATATTGTTTTTTCAGACCATTTGCTTGGAAAATTGTTCTTCAGCCTTTAACTCTTAGATTGTGTCTCTCTTTGTCTCTGAGGTGTGTGTTCTGTATGCTGCAAAGGCTGGGTCCTGTTACATATCCAGTGTGTTAGTATATGTCTTTTTACTGGGTAATTGAGTTTATTGATGTTAAGATATATTAAGGAATAGCGATTGTTGTTTCCTGTTAATTTACTTGTTACATGTGGAATTATTTTGTGTGTCTATCTTCTTTGGTGTCATTGAAAAAGATTATTTTTTTGCTTTTTCTAGCATGTAGTTTCCCTCCTTGTGTTGAAGTTTTCCATCTATTATCCTTTGTAGGGCTGGATTTGTAGAAAGATACTGTGTAAATTTGGTTTTGTCATGGAGTATCTTGGTTTCTCCATGTCAATTGAGAGTTTTGGTGGACAGAGTAGCCTGTTTTGGCGTTTGTGTTCTCTTAGGGTCTGCATGACATCTGCCCTGGATATTCTGGCTTTTGTAGTCTCTGGTGAGAAGTCTGGTGTATTTCTTATAGGTTTGCCTTTATATGTTACTTGAACATTTTCCCTTAATGCTTTTAATATTCTTTCTTTGTTTCTATTTTTTAAAAGTCAGTCTAGTTAGGCATATAACTTGAGAATTTTCTTTTATAGTATTAAACCGTGATTTAGCTTAGTTCTTTGCCACTTTCCAACAAAAATGGTCACACTGCCATCATACAAAACCACCTTAATTTCTATCTGATTAATGACATTTTTCAAGAAGAATGCTACAGCATCAGTATACACAGTTATCTTCTTAATTTCAAATTATTGTGATAATAATTTTCATATCCTTCTTGAAACCATCAATCCTTTTACATAACTTTCAGAGAATTTATAAAACCTACTTCTGACCTCAATGGTTTCTAAAAATTCGAAGTCAGTTCAATATCTCTACATGCATTCAGTAGTTATCCAAGTCTAATATTAGTTTTCTACAAAACTGAAGCAAAATACTACACAGCAAGTCATAATTTTGCTGTGTCTACTTGATATTTCCACAAATTTGTTTGAAGTATGGATTTTTTGTTTTGTTATTATGAAACTGTTATTATGTTCGAACATGGAACTTGAAGATAGGTTTCTGGGATATAGCTTCTCATATTAGATTCCTGAATAAAATATGCCCTTTGAATTGAAAGGTTTTTTTATACCCATAATTATGCACCTGAATAAAGGACACTCAAGAATGATTTACATTTTGTAACTTTTTTCATAGAGAATTCACCTGTATAAGAGTCAGACCTCAACAACATGATTGCATTGTATTCAAACAGTCTGATTTATCTTCTCAGAAGAATTGTGGTGATTTTTTCATGGACTCAGTCCTCCTTTGTGTAAATTTGTTATTAATTCAGAGCTAGAAACTTAGGATCCTAACTGATAAACACTTTGTCTCAAATATTTTAATTTAAGGTGTCCACTTATTTGTTTGATTATTATTTTGGATTTCAATCAACTATTCAGCTGTTTTGTTTTTAGATCTCTAAAAGCATTTTACTTCCGACAGAGCATTTAGTCTATTTGTTTCTGAAATACTTCCAATATCCTATTTAAGGAAGGACAAATTTATTTTATTTTATTTTTTCCATCTTTATTAACTTGAGTATTTCTTTTTTTTTTTTTTGAGAAATCAAACTATTTAATTTTTAGTAAAGCTCTTCTTTTGTGACTCCTAGACGCAACCTATAATGCAGGTAAACTAATACATAAATGGAAAGCCAATTCTGCAATAGTCTGTAAGCCATTAGAGTTGATAAAATTTAGTTATGCTTTCAGCAGAAAAAGGCGTAGTTGCCATGTCAGAAAGTCAAATGCTGTTAGCACATTTTAGTTTTTTTTTATCTTTATTAACTTGAGTATTTCTAATTTACATTTTGATTGTTATCCCCTTTCCGGTTTCCAGGCCAACATTGCCCTAACCCCTCCCCCTCCCCTTCTATATGGGCTTCCCCTCCCCATCCTCCCTCCATTACCGCCCTACCCCCAACAATCCCGTTCACTGGGGGTTCAATCTTGGCAGGACCAAGGGCTTCCCCTTCCACTGGTGCTCTTACTAAGCTATTCATTGCTACCTTTTAGGTTGGAGCCCAGGGTAAGTCCATGTATAATCTTTGGGTAATGGCTTAGTCCCTGGAAGATCTGGTTGCTTGGCATTGTTGTTAATATGGGGACTCGAGCCCATTCAAGCTCTTCCAGTCCTTTCTCTGATTCCTTCAACGGGGGTCCCATTCTCAGTTCAGTGATTTGCTGCTGGCATTCGCCTATGTATTTGCTGTATTCTGGGTGTGTCTCTCAGGAGAGATCTACATCCGTTCCTGTCAGCCTGCACTTTTTTTTTTTTTTTTTTTTTTTTCCAGGTTTTTTTTTTTTTTTTTTTTTTTTTTTATTATTAACTTGAATATTTCTTATATACATTTCGAGTGTTATTCCCTTTCCCGGTTTCCGGGCAAACATCCCCCTCCCTCCCCTTCCTTATGGGTGTTCCTCCCACCCTCCCCACATTGCTGCCCTCCCCCAACAATCTAGTTCACTGGGGTTCAGTCTTAACAGGACCCAGGGCTTCCCCCCTTCCACTGGTGCTCTTACTAAGATATTCATTGCTACCTCTGAGGTCAGAGTCTAGGGTCAGTCCATGTATAGTCTTCAGGTAGTGGCTTAGTCCCTGGAAGCTCTGGTTGCTTGGCATTGTTGTAATATGGGGTCTCGAGCCCCTTCAAGCTCTTCCAGTTCTTTCTCTGATTCCTTCAACGGGGGTCCTATTCTCAGTTCAGTGGTTTGCTGCTGGCATTCGCCTCTGTATTTGCTGCATTCTGGCTGTGTCTCTCAGGAGCGATCTACATCCGGCTCCTGTCGGTCTGCCTGCTTTGCTTCATCCATCTTGTCTTGGCTGTATATGTATCTGCACTCCTTTCCAATTGGGTGGCTGTATATGTAGGGGCCACATGTGGGGCAGGCTCTGAATGCGTGTTCTTTCTGCCTCTGTTCTAAACTTTGCCTCCCTATTCCCTACCAAGGGTATTCTTGTTCCTCTTTTAAAGAAGGAGTGAAGCATTCGCAGTTTGGTCATCCTTCTTGAGCTTCATGTGTTCTGTGCATTTAGGGTAATTCAAGCATTTGGGGTAATAGCCACTTATCAATGAATGCATAACATGAGTGTTTTTTTGTGATTGGGTTACCTCACTCAGGATGATATTTTCCAGTTCCATCCATTTGCCTATGAATTTCATAAAGTCAATGTTTTTGATAGCTGAGTAATATACCATTGTGTAGATGCACCACATTTTCTGTATCTATTCCTCTGTTGAAGGGCATCTGGGTTCTTTCCAGCTTCTGGCTATTATAAATAAGGCTGCTATGAACATAGTAGAGCACGTGTCTTTGTTATATGTTGGGGCATCTTTTGGGTATTTGCCCAAGAGAAGTATAGCTGGGTCCTCAGGTAGTTCAATGTCCAATTTTCTGAAGAACCTCCAGACTGTTTTCCAGAACGGTTGTACCACTCTGCAATCCCACCAACAATGGAGGAGTGTTCCTCTTTCTCCACATCCTTGCCAGCATTTTCTGTCACCTGAGTTTTTGATCTTAGCCATTCTGACTGTTGTGAGGTGGAATATCAGGGTTGTTTTGATTTGCATTTCCCTTGTGACTAAAGATGTTGAACATTTCTTCTTCTTCTTCTTTTTTCATCTTTATTAACTTGGGTATTTCTTATTTACATTTTGATTTTTATTCCCTTTCCCTTTTTCTTGTCCAACATCCCACTAAGTCCTACCCCTCCCCTTCAGTATGGGTGTTCCCCTCCCCATCCTTCCCCCACTACCACCCTCCCCACAACAATCAAGTTCATTGGGGTTTCAGTCTTGGCATGACCAAGGGCTTCCCCTTCCGCTGATGCTCTTACTAGGCTATTCATTGCTACCTATGAGGTTGAAGCCCAGGGTCAGTCCAAGTATAGTCTTTAGGTAGTGGCTTAGTCCCTGGAAGCTCTGGTTGCTTGGCATTGTTGTACATATGGGGTCTCAAGCTCCTTGAAGCTCTTTCAGTCCTTTCTAAGATTCCTTCAACGGGGTTCCTGTTCTCAGTTCAGTGGTTTTTTGCTGGCATTCGCCTATATATTTGCTGTATTCTGGCTGTGTCTCACAGGAGAGATCTACATCTGGTTCTTGTTAGCCTGCACAAAATTTTTAAGATCATCAGAATATTTTATTTCCTAAGTAAGTTGATTCAACTGACATGTATTATAGAAAGGGAATAGGGAATCTATCTAAAGATAAAATAGTTGGCATTAGATCTCCCCCAATTGATAATATTCATTATGCTTAAAATTATTTATTTTCTTTATTTAAATAAGTGTCCTATGCAATAAAATTAAAAACAAAATCATAAATATTCTGCTTTAACTAGAATTTAAAATCATCTTGTAAAATATAATGAAATTGATAATTTCTAAAATTTACTTCTAAGGTAACCTGATACCTTAAAAATAAAAAAAAAGAAACTGGTTTGTAAGATTGTATAAGATTTGTAAGATTTGTAAGATTGTATTGTGTTCACTGTTCTTAAATCAACTTGTCTCAAACTAGAGTTATTTGAAAGGGTAGAACTGCAATAGTGAGACTGTCAAAGTTTGGCTAAAGGGCATTTTTAAAATTAGAGAGTGAGGGAGGGAGCCTGTCAAGTTCCATCTTTAGCCAGAAAACAGGTTCTGAAAATGGGTATCTGAGCATGGCAAAAAAAAAAAAAAAAAAAAAAAAAAGACTCAAAGTTGAACTTTGGGTTACAAACTGACTGTCTATATTCTGGTCAAGAGTTTTCCAGACAACTCACTCTATGTCCTACTCAAGACAGCTTTTTCTTTCAATTCTAGAAACTTTTTGGGTAGCTCATGACTTGCAGTCCAAAAGCACAGTCTTTTATTTACGTACCAGTTCAATCATTACCCCAGGTTCTCTTTTTGCTATTCCACGAAACAGGGTCTGATGACCACAGCCCCTTGCTTCATAGACACACCAAACACTTTTTTAACATTGTAAAACAAATTTAGACATCTGCATACATTTGTTAAGCACAGAAAATAGGCTAATTGGTGGGACTTTGCCCTGACATTACCATCATACTCTAATTGGACCTGACCTAAACTCCTTCTGTCCCAGACCGACCTTGGACTCAGAAATCAGCCTTTCTCTCTAAGTACAAACAAAAATTTAGCTTGTTGGGATCCTGCCCTCTGCCCACTATTCCATAAATCTTTTGACTGAAAATACCACATGAAACTAGCCAGAAAGCAACACCCCTTTATGGTCTTCACATCAGCACATGTCTACAGGTTCCTATTCTGACATCCTTTAGTGAAGAACAGTGATGTACAAGTGTGTCATATAGACCCTTTTCTCCTACTTCCTTTTAGTCATATCATATCCCTACATGTAATCATATCAATAGTAACTCTGTCAAATATTAAGTCATATATTAGAACTTGAAGTAATATAGTAATGTGACAGTCTTGATAATGTTGTCCCTGGGAAGATTTGGAAATACTTTGGAACCTGGAGCTAGAGCAGCCATTGGATATTGAGTTTTCAGAGTGATGTTCCATAGGAACATATGAGATAAAAATGCAACAGGCCTGGTTTCAACCTGTCCTGGGGGCTGATCCCTTCCCACAGCTCTCTGTATCCAGATCCCCTAGAGAGAGAGAGAGCAGGACTCCAAGAGGTGGGGCAATCCTGGAAGCACAGGAGACACTACCACTCCTACTAACATTCCTGGTCAAAGAGGAACTTCACTAGTGCCCTCTAGACACAAGAACGTAGGGGCAATCTTGGTCAGGATACTTCCAGTTTTTCCCTGCACCAGGAGATGACCCTGTGAAAAAGCACTTTGTACTCAGATCATGCTTGGAGAAAGCAGGTATACAGTAGTATTGACACACAGTGTTACAGGTGGGTCAAGCCAGTGTCAGAGACAGAAAGACCAGCTAATACCAGAGATAACCAGATGGTGAGAGGTAAGGGCAAGAACCTAAGCAACAGAAACCAAGACTACTTGGCATCATCAAAACCCAGTTCTCCCCCCAAAGCAAATACTGGATATCCCAATACCCTGGAAAAGCAAGATTTGGATTAAGTATCACATTTCATGTTGATGATAGAGGACTTTACGTAGGACATAAATAACTCCTTTAAAGAACTATAGAAAAATACTGGTAAACAAGTAGAAGCACTTAAAGTGGAAAAACAAAATCCTTTTAAAAATTACAAAAATATAAACAAAGAGGTGAAGAAATTCAACAAAAACACCCAGATCTAAAATAGACAAAAAATGAATAAAGAAATCACAAAGAGTGACAACCCTTGAGATAGAAAACCTAGGAAAGAGATCAGAGTCATAGATGCAAGATTAACCGTTAACAGAATAAAAGAAATAGAAGGGAGAATCTCAGGGGCAGAAAATACCATAGAAAAGATTGACACAACCACCAAAGAAATGTAAAACACAAAAATTTCCTAACACAAAAAGTCCAGGAAGTCTAGGACACAATAAGAAGATCAGACCTAAGAATAATAGGTATAGAAGAAAGCAAAGGCTTCCAACTCAAAGGGCAAGTAAATATCTTCAACAAAATTATAGAAGAAAACTTACCAACATAAAGAAAGAGATGCTCACAAACATTTAAAAATCCTACAGAACTCCAAATAGATTGGGCCAAAAAGGAAATTCCTTCCATCACATAATACTCAAAACAACAAATGCACAATACAAAGCAAGAATATTAAAAACAGTAAAAAGGTCAAGTCACATATAAAGGCAGACCTATCAGAATTACATCAGACTACTTACCAGAGACTATGAAAGCCAAAAGATCCTGGACAGATGTCATACAGACTAAGAGAACACAAATTTCATCCCATGCTACTATAACCAGCAAAACTCTAAATTAACATAGATGAATAAACCAAGACATTGCTTGAAAAATGAATTTACACAATATTTTGCCAACAAAGGATAAAAGATGGAAACTACAACACAAGGAAGGAATTTATACCCTGGAACAAGCAAGAATGTAATATTCTTGCAACAAAGCCACAAAAAGTTAGCCACATAAACATAATTCCACCTCAAACAACAAAAATAGCAGTAAAACAAATAATCACTATTCCTGAATATCTTTTAACATCAGTGAACACTGTTCATCAATAAAAAGACATAGACAAAAAGACTGGATAAGTAAAGATGACCCACCATTTTGATGCATACATGAAATACACCACAGTGACAAAGACAGGCAATACCTCAGAGTAAAAGGCTAGAGAACAATTTTTCTAGCAAAGGTTGCAATGAACAAGCAGGAATAACCATTCTAATATCAAATAAAATCAACTTTCAAGCAAAAATTATCAAAATAAGAATGAGGGACACTTCATATTCATCAAAGGAAAAACCTAGCAAGGAGAAATCTCAATACCAATTATCTATGCTCCAAATGAAAGGGCACATTCATTCAAAAGAGGAACTTTACTATAACTGAAAGCACAAATCGTACCTCACACAATAATAGTGGGAGACTTCAACAGCCAACTCTCATCAATGGACAGATCATGGAAACAGAAACTAAAGAGAGACTTAGAGATACTAACAGGTTATAAACCAAATTGGATTGAACAGTTGTCTTTATAACATTTCTTCCTAATACAAAAGAATATATCTTAGCATCTCATGATACCTTCTCCAAAATTAAACATATAATTGGTCACAAAAGAGACCACAACAAGAAGATACAAAAAGATTGAAATAATTCCATGCATCCTTACAG
This sequence comes from Rattus rattus, assembly GCF_011064425.1. Lineage (NCBI taxonomy): Eukaryota > Metazoa > Chordata > Mammalia > Rodentia > Muridae > Rattus > Rattus rattus. Next base: position 78,883,782 of record NC_046172.1, read on the forward strand.
ATCAACATGGACTAAAAGGCTGGTCTTAAATAACAACAAAAATGAAAGCCCACATACACATGAAAGTTGAACAATGCTTTACCCAATGATAACTTTGTCATAGAAGAAATAAAGAAAGAAATTAAATACTTTTTAAAATTTAGGGAACATGAAGGCACAACATACCCAAACTTATTTTCAACAAAATGAAAGTAGGGCTAAGAGGAAAACTGATAGCTCTTAGTGCCTCCAAAAGAAACAGAAGAGAACACACATTAGCAGCTGGACAGCACACCTACAAGCTCTAGAACAGAAAGAAATACACCCAAGAGGAGTAGAAGGCAAGAAATACTGAAATTTACAGCTGAAATCAACCATGTAGAAACAAAAAGGTTATACAAAGAATCAACAAAACCAGGAACTGTTTTTTTGAGAAAATCAACAGGATAGATAAGCCGTTAACCAGACTAATGAGAAGGTACAGAAAGAGTATTCAAGTTAACAAAATCAGAAATGAAAAGAGAGACAAAAAGACCCCAAAAAAGCAGAATCTGAGGAAATTGAAAAAATCATCAGATCCTACTATAAAAGCCTATATTCAACAAAACTGAAAAATATGGAGGAAATGGACAATTTTCTGGACAGATTCCAGGTAACAAAGTTAAATCAGGATCAGGTAAGCCATCTAAACAATCCCATAACTCCTAAAGAAATAGAAGGTGCTATTAAAAGTCTCCCAACCAAAAAGAGCCCAGGACCAGTGGGTTTAGTGCAGAATTCTATCAGACCTTCATAGAAGACCTCATACCAATACTGTTAAAAGTATTCTACAAAATAAAACCAGAAGGAACACTACTCACTTCTTTCTATGAAGCTGTAATTACACTAATAACTAAATCACACAAAAACACAACAAAGAAAGAGAACTTCAGATCCATTTCCCTTATTAATAACCAATACAAAAATACTCAATAAAATTCTCAAAAACTGAATCCAAGAACACATCCAAGTGATCATTCATCCTGATCAAGTTGGCTTCATTCCAGGGATGCAGGGATGTTCAATATAAGGAAATACATCAACGTAATCTACTATGTAAACAAACTTGAATAAATTAAAAAAACAAATGTACATTTCATTATATTCTGAGAATGCTTTTGAAATAATTCAACATCCCTTTCTGATAAAATTCTTGAAACGATCAGAAATTCATGGCCCATACCTAAACATAGTAAAACAATATATAGCCAACCAGTAACCAACTTTAAACTAAATGCAGAGAAACTTTAAGCAATCCCACTAAAATCAGGGACTAGACAAGCTTCCCAGTCTCTCCCTACTTATTCAATATAATGCTTGAAGTCTTAGAGCAATTAGACAACAAAAGGAGGTCAAAAGTTTAAATATTGTAAAGGAAGAAGTCAAAATATTATTTGCATAAGATAGAGTAGTATAGTTAAGTCTCCCCATAAGTGACACCAGAGAACTACTAAGCCTGATAAACAAGTCCAGTGACTGGGTATAAAATTATTTCAAACAAGTCAGTAGTCTTCCTCTACTCAAAGGATAAACAGGCTGAAAAATAAATTAGCGAAATGATACACTTCATAATAGTCACAAATAGTATAAAATACCTCAGTGTGACTCTAACCAAGCAAGTGAAAGATCTGCATGCAAAGTACTTCAAGTCTCTGAAGAAAGAAATTGAAGAAGATATCAGAAGATGGAAAGACTCCCCATGTTCATGGGTTAGCAGAATTAATATAGTAAAAATGGCCATTTTACCAAAACTAATCTACAGATTTATTTATTTTTTTTAAAGATTTATTTATTTATTATATATAAGTACACTGTAGCTGTCTTCAGATACACCAGAAGAGGGCATCGGATCTCTCTACAGATGGTTGTGAGCCACCATGTGGTTGCTGGGAATTGAACTCATGACCTCTGGAAGAGCAGTCGGGTGCTCTTAACCACTGAGCCATCTCTCCAGCCCTAATCTACAGATTTAATTTCCATAAAAATTCCAACTCAATTCTTCATAGAGTTAGAAAGAACAATTTAAAAATTCATCTGGAAGAGGAGAAAACCCAGGATAGCAAAACTATCCTCAACAATAAAAGAACTTCTGTGGTAATGAAGTACTACCTGGATATGATAAACAATGATTTCATGAAATTCATAGGCAAATGGATAGAACTAGAATATATCATCCTGATTGAGGTAATCCAATCTCAAAAATACACACATGGTTTGCACTGACTAGATAAGTGGATATTATTCCAAAAGCTCAGATTACCCAATATACCATCCACAGACCCCATGAAGTGGCAGTAAAAAGACTACCAAAGTGCAGATGCTTTAGCTCTTCTTAGAATGACAAATATTTATAGGAGGAGCTATGAAGACAAAATTTGGAGCAGAGCCTGAAGGAATGGCCATTTAGTACTTGCCTCACCTCGGGATCCAACCCATATACATAGAGCCACCAAACCTAGACAATATTGCTGATACCAAGAAGTGCAAACTGACAGGAGCCTGATATAGCTGTCTCCTGAGAGGATCTGCCAGACCCTGACAAATACAGAGAGAATGTTTGGAGCCAACCACTGAATTTAGAATGTGTTCCCCATCACAGTAAGGAATGAAATACCTGAAGGGGTTTACGAACCCATAAGAACCATTAGACCAGCCAACTAGAGCTCCCAGGTATTTAACTATTATCCAAAGAGTACTCATGTACAGACTCAGGTCTCCGTCCGCATATTTAGCAGAAGATGGCCTTGCTGGGAACCAATTGGTGGAGAATCCCTTGATCCTGCCAAGCCTGGACTGGCCAGTATAGAATGTCAGGGCAGGGACTTGGGAAGGGTTGGGTGGTGGGTGGGGGAATACCCTCATAGAAGAAGGAGGAAGGGAGATAGGATAGGGGGTTTATGGACAGTGATCCAGGAAAGTGGATAGCATTTGAAATGTAAATAAAAAATATCCAATTAAAAAAAAACAATTTGAACAACAGATTAAAAAAGAATTCTAAAACCATGCAGATGCGGAACCCAAATACCTGATTGGGTCAATTTTCTGTTTTAAATTATGATTCCATGGTTGTGGTTAGCAGGATCTGAATAGTCAGCTGTGTTAACAATATACCAGAAAAACTAAAGTGAGAATTTTTTTTCTTCTCTGTGATATTCAATGCTGGCTAATGTTCATGGAAGCTGAAAAATTAGAAACAGTTAAGAAACTAAGAGTGCCATTAAAGTGGAGTCTTCTGGAAAATGTTTTCCTGAGAGAATACAAAAGCTGTTCTTGTACAACTTCACAGGCAGAAGTTGTAACCAATGCTGGCAGCTAAATTGGTAGTTTGTGTAATCTAAGTGATGTAATTCTGGTTTATAAGGCATAAGGTGGTCATGGAGAACATAGAGTTTGCCACTACTTGGTAGGGCTAGTGTCCGTGGAGAAAGCCCAGGTGCAACTACTGATGAATTTGAAGCTGAGTTCAGCAGATGACCCCAGTATTTAGAAGATGTGAGTACCATGAGATGACCACCAAGCATAGCAGCAATGGTAGAGTGAACTAAGCTACCACCTAGATATAAACTGCCCAGGCTACAGAGGGCATAATCATAGACATGACCCAGGCCCTCCAGGGGATTCTAGGAGACTGTAAGTAGATTCTAGACATAGGATACTGAGATATTTATACAGTTGTAGTTTGGTTTTGCTTTGTTCAGTTTGTGACTATGCCTTGGTTCTTAATTCTAGACATAAGAACGTTGTCCTTTGACTTCTACACATATACACACAATCCCTCTCAAATCTCCTTTGAACACAATGAAATTCTCTTAAAAATAAAAAAGAAGCAAAACATACACTGCACCAGAAGATGGAAAAGCTATGAAGTCTAACTTGTGTAGGCCAATTTTTCCTTGTTATAAGTATGAATGGTGTCATTCAGAGAATCACCAGTTTGACTAGGAATGATTTTTTTAATAAGTGAAAAGCTTTATTAAATACTTGACAAGACCATGGATACTGGCCAGGTTCAGATCAGAAAATCTTGCTTAGAGTTTGGCACCAAAATGCTAAGTACTTCCTGCCTACAAGTGATTAAGCACACATCACCTACCATTGGGCAATGAAGTTCATTTACAGAAGCCAAACACGCTGATTGTTTTCTTATGTGAACAATAGCCCCCAGCTATTATATGTCCTTGGGCAAGCAGAGCATACAGGTTAGAAGCTTTTTTTTATAGATTTTTTTAAGTATAATAATTTATTCATAGAACTTAACATTAACCATCATATCCTGAGTTGGGCCTTCCCTGAAGTGAGTTTGATAAACTTAATATCACTCCATTGAAGAAAGGTGTCAAATTAATAAATCAAGCATACTGTATGCAGGGCAAATTTCTAATAATTAATAAAAGGTACTAGTTACATATATATTATAATATGTATAATATATATATATATATATATATATATATATAAAACAAATGTCACTGAACATGGGCAAAAATGTAAATAAAAACAAAATTGTCAGTGATAAGATAAAGAAAAAAATTCTACCTACATTGTCATTGTAATCACTCAACAAATGATAGCTTTATTAAAATATGCCCATAGAAATGACTGTGGCCTAAATAAAGAACAACAATACTAACCAACCAGATCCTCCAGAGCTCCCAGGGAGTAAACCACCAACTAAAGAATACACATGGAGGAATCCATGGCTCTAGAAACATATGTAGCAGAGAATGTGCTTGTCAGATATCAATGAGAGGAGCAGCACTTGGTCCTGGAAATGTTCAATGTCCCAGGGTAGGGGAATGCCAGGGTGTGGAGGTAAGAGTGGATTGGTGGTTGGAGGAGTACCCTCATAGAAGCGGGGCAGAGGGAGGACAGGATAGAGGGTTTCCAGAGGGGAAACAGTTAAAAGGGATAATATTTGAAATGTAAATAAATACAAATATCAAAAAAGAGGACCTTTCTATTCTGGTTTATATCTATCTGAATCAGGAATGGGATAAAGAAATGTCTGAAGCACATTTTGTAAATGTAATAAATGGTAATTAATCATTCTATAAAGAGGAAGATAGAATTTTTCAGACACAGTATTGATTTTCCCTAATTTAAATGTATAATATATTATTTATAACCATTTAAAATTCCCCTAATACACATGAAATGTAGTTGATGCATATTCTTCATAATATATTTGATGATAAATATTTTCATTACTATGTATTATGGAAAACATATTACTCATATAAATAACATTATAGAATAATTTAATATAGGAATAATATATATTCAATGCTATCTGTCCTTCAGAAATAAGAATGCATTAAATTAGAAGTGTGCTGAACAAGTTTAAGGCATTCACATCACTGGAAAAGGCTAAAGTGACATTATAGTAACACCACACTTTAACAATTTTTTTTTTTTTAAATACGATCAACAGGTGAGAAAGTGACATTATATGGCAGTATGATGGTGGCATTTTGAGAGCATGCTAATATAAAATTTTCATATATTTGATTTTCAAGAAATGTTTCCTCCATGTAACTTGATATATCTCACTACTTTCTTACATTTGAGAAATAATCTCACAAAGACAAACTACAATGGGACTTTGATTCATAAACTGGAATACTGAATAAAAAAGACTTAATTTCCAGTGAGCTAAACCTATTATACTGTTATTTTTGGAAAACAGAATAGTCCTAGAGACCTCTTTGAACAAAAACAAACAAACTAACAAAAAACCCTTGTGATTTTAAGTAGTTATTTACTAGCTTTTTATCATTATGTGTGGAGGGATTTTAATGCAGCTACATGGCAGCTCTTGCAAGAAATCACATTCAAAGGCTCTCTAGATCTGTGTAATATGGTTGGAATATACACACATCTTTAGCGTATAACTTTAGGTAATGTTGCTTTGTAGAGGAAAACAGCCATGTCTGGAAGCAATGTCTAAATGGGTGAAAGACAAGATGACATATTAGAGAAAGATTTGATAAAATGAGTAATAGAGAAAATATGCCCAACTCTCAGAACAGATACCAAAGGGAAAATACTTGAGTGTAGCACACAGAGAGTAAATATGTGGCAGTTTTACAGGGACAGTGTTACAAAGACAGATGACGCAGAGAACAAGTTAGCATAGGGGAAAACTGAATGAGCCAGAACATGAGAAGAAACCAGAAGATTTTAACTGGTGGCAAAAGTTAGTTTGAGGCTAAGCTGAGTAATTCAGAGCAATTCAGTGAGAAGTTGGGAACAGCTAGATTTAATCAGTGATCTAGGAGAAAAGTTTGAACCAGAAGGACTGAGTTGAACTAGCCACCTAGAGTCTAGAAAAAGATATATACAGTGAGTCTATTCAGCCATAAGTCGTTAATTTTGAATTCAATTTGGTGAGTAAAAACAATTGTATAAGACAGGATGTTGAATATATTCACCATCATATGTTTCTCAATCCATAAGACAAAGTATGCACTGTTAGATTTCCTGGGTTCACTTACACTTTTAGAAGACTATTTGAAAGCTGGGGAAATTACTCAGTAAGTAAAAGTTATCAAGGCTGATAATACAAATGATATCCTCAGGATTTACATGGATGGAGGAAAGAACTGTCTCTTGCAAGCTGCCTCTGACCTCCAGTCATGTACTATCACATCTGCACACCCACACAACCTCCAGAAACAAATTAAATCAATGCTATAAAAATTTTAAAACTTCTTCTTAGGTTAGAAAAAGCAACTTGCAACTTCATTTCGAATAACAAAAAACCCAAGATAACAAAAACTATTCTCAACAATATAAGAACTTCTGGAGGAATCACAATCCCTAAACTCCAACTGAACTACAGAGCAATAGTGATAAAATACTGTATGTTATTTGTACAGAGATAGACAGGTAGATGAATGGAATAGAATTGAAGACCCAGAAATACACCAACACACCTGTGGCCACTTGATCTTTGACAAATGAGCCAAAACTATCCAATGGATAAAAGACATCATATTGCTGGTTCACCTGTAGGTCAGCATGTATAAGAATGAAAATTGCACCATTCTTATCTTCTTGTGCAAAGCTCAAGTCCAAGTGTATCGGGGACCTCAACATAAAAGCAGATATACTGAATCAAATAGAAGAGAAAGTAGGGAAGAGCCTTCAACACTTAGGCACAGGATAAAATTTCCTGAATTGTAAGCGACGGGTCCGGGGGTGTACCTGGAAGAGAATGGGGGACAAGAGACACGAAGAAGGACGCCAAGACAAGAGTCTGATCAAGGTGATAATTTTATTTTTCCCCGAGGCTGAATTTATACCATAACATGGGTAACAGAGGGAGGGGGGAAGTAATAAACATTTACGCAGGCCAAGGACACAATATTCGTGTGGTCAGGGAGTAGGCTGATGTTGACAGGTTGTCAGAAAGGTCACAGGTTTGTCATATCTATTAGTCAGCAGGATGTTGTTTTTTCAGAAAGGTTACAGGTCATCGCATTGGGTATCTTGACGTATCTTATTATTATTATTATTATTATTATTATTATTATTATTATTATTATTATTATTATTATTATTATTATTATTAATTTTGACCACCAGATTTGTATTAGTCTTCTGCAGCTGGCTGGGGATTTTCCATGAACCTAGTCATACTTAATTCTAACCATAAAAATAACATCAATAATGGAGGGCTTCAAGGGCATCGCTCCCAACACTGAATAGAACATCGATGGCTTATGCTTTAAATCAAGAATTGACAAATTGCAAAGCTTCTGTAAGACAAAGGACACTGTCAGTGTAAAAAAAAAAAAACAATGACAAATAGATTTGTAAAAGATCTTTACCAATCCTACATCCAATATAGGGTTAATATCTAACATACAGAAAGAAGTCAAAAAGCTAGACTCCAGAGAATCAAATAACCCTATTAAAAATGGGGTTCAGAGCTAAACAAAGAATTCAAAACTGCGGAATACCAAATGGCTGAGAAGCACCTAAAGAAACGTTCAGCATCCTCAGTCATCAGGGAAATGCAAATCAAAATAATCATGTGATACCACCTCAAAACTGCGGAATACCAAATGGTTGAGAAGCACCTAAAGAAACGTTCAGCATCCTCAGTCATCAGGGAAATGCAAATCAAAATAATCATGTGATACCACCTCACACCGGACAAAATGGCTAAGGTCAAAAACTCAGGGGATGGTAGATGCCGGCTAGGATGTGAAAAAAGAGAAAACACCTCCATTGTTGGTGGGATTGCAAGCTGGTACAACCACTCTGGACATCAGTCTGGTGGTTCCTCAGATAATTGGACAAAGTACAACCTGAGGACCCAGCTATACCACTCCTGGGCATATACCCAAAAGATGCTCTAACATATAACAAGGACACATGCTCCACTATGTTCATAGTAGCTTTATTTATAGTAGTGAGAAGATAGAAAGAAATAAGATGTCCTTCAACAGAGGAATGGATATAGAAAATATTGTACATCTACACAGTGGAGTACTACACAGCTATCAAAAACAATGACTTCATGAAATTTCAAGCAAATGGATGGAAGTAGACAATATCCTCCTGAGTGAGGTAACCCAGTCACAAAAGAACACACATGGTGTGCACTTACTGATAAGTGGATATTAGCTGCTAAAGCTTAGAATACCTAAGAAAAAATTCACAGATCATATGAAGCCTAAGAAGGAAGACCAAAATGTGGATGTTTCATTCCTTCTTAGAAAGGATAACAAAATACTCATGGGAGGAAATACAGGGACAAAGAGTGGAGCAGGGACTGAAGAAAATGTCATCCAGAGACTTCCCCACCTGGGGATTCATCCCATATGCAGCCAACCAACCCTGTCACTATTGCTGATGCCAAGAAGAACTTTCTGACAGGAGCCAGATATGGGTGTCTCCTGAGAGGTTCTGCCAGAGTCTTACTGATAGAGGTGAGAATGCTTGCAACTAACCATTGGAGTGAGCATTAGGAGCCTAATGGAAGAGCTAGAGAAGGACTGAAGGAACTGAAGGGGTTTGCAACCCCACAGAGAGAAGAGCAATATCAATCAACCAGACCACACCAGAGTTTTCAGGGACTAAACCACCACCCAATGAGTATATATTGATGGACCCATGACTCAGCCACAAATGTCCAGATGATGGCATTGTCTAGCATCAATGGGAGGAAAAGCCCTTGGTCCTGTGAAGGCTTGTTTCCCCAATGTTGGGTAAAACCAGGATGTTGAGATTGGAGTGCATTGGTGGGAATGGGAATATCTTTATAGAAGCAGGGCAGGGGTGTTGTGGGAAAGTGGAAAAAGAGAATAACATTTAATACATAAAATATTCAAGAAAAATAAAATTGTAATAAAAAACAAATACTGAGTTTATATAAATTTATTCTTGTTTCTTCAGTTTTCTAGCCCACACCTTGTATTTATATCCTAAATTACTTAGGGTTAGATTCTATGTTTTGAAATTCTACAGTAGTCATTCACATACCGTGTCATAATCACTTATTTCAGGGCTATTTTTTCCCTCTTTGAATTGTCTTGTCAACCTTGTAAAAATTAATTGGCAATAGATGCATGAGGTAGTTTTTAAATTTTCAATTGAATTCCATTACTCTGCATATCTTTCCTTATGATTTCACTATATTCTTTTCATTAGTATACATTTTAGTGAAATGCAATATCTGAACTTTATTTTTTGTTTTTAAAAATGGGCTATAATAATATAGTATAAAATGTTATTCCAAGTTTTGAAATTATCTTTTATGCTTCTGAAATTAGATTATCAGAATTTTGGCAGAGATTGCCTTGAATTTGCTGATCATTCTACATCGAACTTCCACATTAGTACTGTTAATTTCGCTGATCTTTCAACATCTCATATCTTTCCCTTTATTCCATATTTTTTCTTTCAGCAAGATCTTGCAGTTTCAGTCAGTTATGTTCTGGTTTGTAGATAAGTGTATTCATGAGTATATTTATTTTCTGTTGAATTTTCTCTGAATTTATTTCAGGATTATTTGTTGTGTTGTTGCTAGTATATAAAAGTCAGTTGCTATTAATTTGAAATTACCCTTAAAATTTGTGAAGTTTCTTATTAGGTTCAATACCTTTATGCCGGGCCAATGGGATTTTCTATACAGAGCATGATATCATAGTTGAGAAATCTGAGATTAGATATGCTATGTTCCTAAGGGAAAACATACTGCTATTATTCACCCAAAGGACTATAAAGCTAAAATGATTACTAATGACATACAGCTACATGTCTATAGAGTAATGCCTCACAAAGACCACATCAGAGAAACTTCATGCAGTAGGTGAGAATTAATACAGACATCCACAACTGAACGTTATGCATCTCATGGACCAAGTCTTAAATAAAAATAATTGTTTAATCTCATAATATTTAGGCCACTATTGCCCCCATGTTCATATTGTACTAGGCAGGTAATTACTCTATTTATCAGTGTTGTAGCTGGGTGAGATTAATTATTAAATTTTCTTTTTAATAGTATCTATAATGTCTTCTAACAATATATAATCTAACCAGTTTCACTGTAGGGTAAAGTTTTCTGTTGAATTCCATCTATATTCCTACATGTGCTGTGACATACTTATTTCATAATTCTAGCAATAGTATCTTACTTTCATGTTGAAGATGTTAACCAATAGTACCTGCAATGGCCAGTAATGCTTGGATAATATATGAGAAGCTATTGGTAAACAACTTTAAAAGAACCTGTCCCTGGTTCTTGAGGGTTTATTTGTTACCAAATGATATCTAGTTGTACTGACTCTTAACCACATTATAGTTTGAATGTATGTGTAATATGTGTAAGCCTAAACAGAAGTATGATATGATATCACTTTTTAAAGGTCCTTCAGTATTAGTTATTGCTCTCTATATTTGCTCCAGTTCCTTGTTGGAACTATAAATACTCATTCTGATTAATGACACAGAATGAGAAAAATTATATGATTCCTCTCATACATGGATGTTAGCTTTTATATATTAGATATTTTTGCTTCATTGGAGTTTACACAGTAGTTTGGCAGCTAGTAAAATATTTCCAGGAAGTTATTTTTGAAGAAAGTAGAAATAGAAATTAGTGTAATAAACAGATAAAGTGGAAATTAGTATAGGATGATTAAATGGAACCATAAACACACACAAACACACACACACACACACACACATATATATATATACATATATAATGTGTGAAATATATATATATATATATATATATATATATATATATATGAATGCTTAGTCAGCAGAGAGTGGCACCTCTTGAAAAGGATTAGGATGTCGTCAGAAGGATTAGGAATAAGTGTGTGTGACCTTGTTAGAGTAAGTATTTCACTGGGAAGTAGGTTTGTAGATGTCAAAAATCCAAGTATATCTATTCCTGCTGCCTGTAGATCCACATGTAAAAAGCATCAGCTCCGTCAGCGCCATGCCTACCTACATGCTGCCATGCTTCTACCATGATGATAATCGACTAAACTTCTGAAACTGAAAGCAACCTGCAAATAAATGTTTTATTTCATAAGGGTTGCCACGGTCATGGTATCTCTTATCAGCAATAGAACACTTAGCAAGACACATATAAATATGTGATTATAACAATAATGATAAAATATAAAGAAATATCATTTCATGATATGGGGAGGGGATAGAAAGAGTATCTAGGACAGCCTGAAAGTTGAGAGGGAAGGGGAGAAATTATGTCATTGAATTTTTTATTAATAATTTTAGTCATTTATATTTCAGATGATATCCTCTTTCCTGGTTACCCCTTCATAACCCCCCATCCCATCCCCCCTCCCATTCCATTTTCTCTATGAACGTGCTCCTCCACCCACTCTTGCACTCTCACCTCAAGTAAAAGCATTTTAAAAGAAATTAGAAATAAATCTCATTACCACAGTAATATTAAAAAACTGGATTAATATGTCATAGTCTCATAAAATATAAAATTATATGCCAGTTTGATGATTTATTGGTGACTATACACTTTTAGCATTAAATTTTAAAATGAAGATGTTATGATATCTTAGTCTCTTTTAGTAACATCACTAAGTCCTTTATGGTTCTATAAAAGTTATAGTAATATTTAACTCTCTGGGTTTTTTAAAAATTCCATATACTTGAGTGTATGTGTGTGTTCTTCTAAGTGTCTGAATATTTGAATGTCCAGCATGTGGACCTAGAGATTAAACGCAATTTTTCAGCCTAACAGCATATGCATATGTCCTATAAGCCATCTCACCAGCCCTGGTTCTATCCTTATACAAAGAAGACACTGTTAGTATTTTTGTGGAGATTGTGCTGAAGCTTTGCATATATATTTTTATATTTATTTGAAACATTGTCTTAAAAATATGAACAATGACTCTGTTCAGTATTGCATGTTTTATAATATATATAATTAGAAAATAGTGACTCAATTGCTTGATTACATTTCATTATATGTATTTTCTTATACTTATAAGGAATGAGTTATTTTCTCAATTTTATTTTTATCAATGTTGATTTATGTATAGAATATATAACTTTTTATTACTAAGAAAAAATGAAAACATTTCTTTTAATATGCTGATTTCATAGATTGCTACTTCTGACGGTCAGTTTGAACCATAATTTTATAGAATACATATATTTTGTCTGTATAATATAATGTCATTTTAAAACATACATAATACTCCTTTATTATATTTTTTAAGTTAGTTGATTTTAATATAATTAATTTCTACCTTCCCTTTTCTCCCTTTAACACCTCTCCTGGCATTTCATACTCTTATTCTAAATGATGGCCTTCTTTTTTAACTGCTGTGACACAGGTAATATTATTTGGACCAAAAAGCTTGTATTTTTAAATATATATATATATATATATATATGTATATATATATGTATATAGAGAGAGTTAGAGAGATAGAGAGATATAGGTATAGATATAGATATAGATATAGATAGATATTGATATTTTGTATTTTGGGTTACTATATCACATTCATTGCATGATTTATCTTATTATTACTTTCATATTGGTATTAAATGAGTTGACTAAAAAAGAAACCTTCTACCAATATGTTAATGTTGGTCTAGATTTCAGAAGAAACACTTTTAGGTTTTTTTTCCTCATTTACTCTCTTGGCTATTGGATGGATGGCACATAAAATATTATTTACTTTGGATTAGGCTTCTTTCAAACCTAATTTGTTAAAACATAATATTTACTATGAGAAAAAGTTATTCCTGTGGCTATATGGCTGGGTCAACAGTCAACAACACTAGTTGTTCTTCCAAGCAGCTACAAGGTATTCCACAACTGTCTGTAATTCCAATATTAAGGGTTCTAAAACTCTCATTTGGCTGTTTGGGATTATTCATGCTAGTGTTGCACAGAGACACATTCAGAAAAAAAAACGTATTCATAAAATAAAAAAGCTAATTTGAAAATAAAAGATATTGATCCTTGTTCAACATCCTCTTCATTTATTTATTTATTTATTTTTTTTTTGGTTCTTTTTTTTCCGGAGCTGGGGACCGAACCCAGGGCCTTGCGCTTCCTAGGCAAGTGCTCTACCACTGAGCTAAATCCCCAACCCCCATCTCTTCATTTATTTTAATGTAATAAGTGTGGTATTTTTGGTTTGTTTGCTTTGGTTTGGTTTGTATTTTATGGTTTTTTTTTTGTTTTTTTTTTTTTTTAATTTTCATTGTATTCATTGGTTTTAGGACAGTTCCTGATTTCTGAACATTTATACATGTTTTCATTCCTTCTATACCTTTTTCTTTTGTGTGTGTAATGATTTAATTTGGCACTATTAGTTAAAAATTATATTTCTACTTACCCATAAATATTGGTCAACATGTTTCTCTATTTTGCCTTTGTCTAGTTTTTCTATGAAAGTAATGTTGACCTTGTTAAGAAAATTTGTTAAAAGTATGATTTTTGCAGTATATTATGAAATATTAAACATTAGGTAAAGGAAAAAGTCTAAAACTATACCCTTGTTCGTGTAGCCAGTAGATTTTTAACCCATGGAGTTACAAAAATATGCAGTGGTTAATACAAAACTATTTTTTAATATGTGATACTGGTTTACATAAATCTTTTTTAAAAATTTTATTAGACATATTTTAAATTTACATTTCAAATGACATTCCCTTTCCTGGTTTCCTGGACATAAGCCCCCTATTCCCCTCACCTTCTACTATAAGGGTGTTCCCCTCCCCATCCATCCCCCTTTACCGCCCTCCCCTGACATTCCCTTACACTGGGGGGGAGGGGTCCATCCTTGGCATGACCAAGAGCTTCTCCTCCCATTGGTGTCCAAGAAGACCATCATCTGCTACATATGCAGTTAGAGCCATGGGTCAGTCCATGTATAGTCTTTGGGTAGTGGTTTAGTTCCTGGGAGCTCTGATTGGTTGGCATTCTTGTTCTTATGGGGTTGTAAACTCCTTAAGCTCTTTTAGCCCTCTCTCTAATTCCTCCAACTAGGGTCCAGTTCTCAGTTCAATGGTTTGATGCTGGCATTCACCTCTGTATTTGAAATGCTCTGGCTGTGTCACTCAGGTGACATCTATATCCAGTTCCTATCAGCATTCACTTCTTAGCTTCATCACTCCTATCTAGTTTAGGTGGCAGTATATATATGGGCCACATTTGTGGCAGGCTCTGAATGGCCGTTCCTTTGTCTCTGCTCCAAATTTTGCCTCCATGTTCCCTCCTATGAATATTTTTGTTTCCCCTTTTAAGAAGGACTGAAGAATCCACACTTTGGTCATCTTTCCTCTTGAGCTTAATGTGGTTTATGAATTGTATTTTGGGTAATTCGAGCATTTGGGCTAATATTCACTTATCAGTGAATGCATGTCATTTTTGTTGTTGTTGTTGTTGTTGTTGTTGTTGTTGTTGTTGTTTGTGATTGGGTTACCACACTCAGAAGATATTTTCAATTTCAATCCGTTTGCCAATGAATTTCATGAAGTCATTTTTTTTTCTATTTTTTTTCCGGAGCTGGGGACCGAACCCAGGGCCTTGTGCTTCCTAGGCACCGCCCTACCACTGAGCTAAATCCCCAACCCTGAAGTCATTGTTTTTGATAGCTGAGTAGTTCTCCATTGTGTAGATGGACCATATTTTTTGTATCTGTTCCTCTTTTGAAGGGTATCTGGGTTCTTTCCATCTTCTGGCTATTATAAATAGGGCTGCTATGGACATAGTGAAGCATGTGTCTTTGTTGTATGGTGAAGTATCATTTGGGTATATTCCCAGGAGAGGTATAACTTGATCCTCAGGTAGTGCAATGTTCAATTTTTTGGGGCCTATTACTTTTTGAATTCGTTGGTGGCTGCCTATTGTCCTTTGAATTCATTGGAGGCCCTTGGTGGGGAAATACCTTTGGCATGCCGAAGGGGTAGTGACAGACCCCTGCTAAGGGCGGTTAGCTCATTTCCTAAACATGATGTTACCCTAAATATAGGATCCACAAATGAGAAATAACCAACTCATGCTATAACCTAAAACCTATACCCTGAAACAGTACAAAGGGTGATGGCATTTGTTCTTCGGGGGTCGCCTCTGTCCAGATTACATAGTCACCCTAGTCTACTGGATTATTAAACCTCTTGCTTATCATATTGATCTCCATCTTCATGTTTTTGTGAGCAGGACCTCCTGGACGTAGGGCTAATTGGGTCCTACATATGATGGATTGGCCTGGAATTCTTCCCACTCAAGGAACTGACTAGAGACCAGAGGAAAGCTAGAGCAGATATTGCCGTTGTCTCTGTTGTCTCTGTCTGTGTCTTGTCTAAATGTCTGTTTAGTTTATTTTAGTTCTCTCAATCTGTGTGGCTACAGAGAAATTTGGTTTCCGGTTACAACTAAGCGAGAATTGTCAACTAGAGGTAACCATTAGTGCCAGGTAGACATCCCTGAACATCGTGGGCTACAGGTGTCCTGGAGGATGCTCCAGTCTCCACTTGAGGAGCTGGGACCTGGAGGGTCCTACTTCATTCGTCAGGTCTGGAGAGAGTCAGGAGGACTCTGCTCCTTTTTGGAACCTGTTGGCCATGGACTTGATGCCAACATAAGTTGGGTCACCTGTCTTCTGTAGCGCTCATGGGAGGAGCACTTTGGTCTTGCTGTTTGTCTGTTTGCATGTGGACTCAGACAGATAGATACCTGTACTTTCTGGCTTGCTTTTGGTTTGCTCTCAAGCATCTGTAAGGCTTAGATAGCCTCTGGTCTGGTTTAGTCTGGTCTAGAGGGAGTAGGGAGGACTCTGCTCCTTTTGGAACCTGTTGGACTGATTCCAGCATAAGCTGGCCGGTCACCTGAACCTGGATTCTGAGCCCATGAGAGGAGCAAGCTGTCTCTATGTTGATTGTCTTTCTCTTGGTTTTTGGACTTCAGTCCTGTTCTGAACCCATGGCAGGGGTGAAACTGTGTGTGGATTGTCTTTCTCTGTGTTTTTGGACTTGGACTGTGACTGATGCTATTTTTGGACATGAGATAGACTGAATCTACCCTGTTAAGCATCTTAGTTAACCACTAGAGGGAAGGGTCTTTAGGCCAGAATCCCTCGGGTACTCAGAGGATGCCATATATCGTTACCTGGAAGGATATAGTGGAGAACAACTAGCCCTGAAAATGCACTGCACTGGAACTTCTGGCCCATACCTGGTTGTCACCGGCATTCAGAACAGGACAGGAGCAGCTGTGGGTGCGTGACCCAGTTGGTGCCTCAGCTTCAGCCGGCAGCACGCCTTGTCTCCCCCAACACCCCATTGTGGCGTCTGGCTCAGACTTGAAGCATTGGGCTGCAGGTGAGAGTGGAGTCGCAACAGGTGCAGAGCTTGGTGGTAGTAGCAAATATTCAAAAGAGAACTTTGAAGGCAAAGTGGAGAACCACCACCCCCCTTCTTTTATAAAAGTGTTTTTGTCTCCAAGACTCTTGTAGGTTCTGGCCATGAAAATGAACCTTATATAGACCAATGGGTCTGTAATGAAAGATCCCCGAAGAGAGACCCTTTCTAAAGTCGCGGGAAATCGCGGACCCCAGACACAGAGAGACCATTTTGGATCTAATAAGCAAAGGCGAGGTTTATTACGGAGATCTATTACAGGGATCTCTGGGTCGACACATAGCCTGCCCCACATCTGGCCCGTACATATACAGCCACCCAATTAGACAAGATGGATTGAAGCAAAGAAGTGCAGAAGTGTAGATCGCTCCTGAGAGACACAGCCAGAATACAGCAAAAAAGAGGCAAATACAAGCAATGCCAGCAGCAAACCACTGAACTGAGAATAGGACCCCTGCTGAAGGAATCAGAGAAAGAATTGAAGAGCTTGAAGGGCTCGAGACCCCATATGTACAACAATGCCAAGCAACCAGAGCCCAGGGACTAAGCCACCCTAAAGACTATACATGGACTGACCCTGACTCTGACCTCATAGGTAGCAATGAATATCCTAAATAAGAGCACCAGTGGGAAGGGGGTTCCCTGGGTCCCGCTAAGACTGAATCCCCAGTGAACTAGATTGTTGTGGGGGAGGGCGGCAAGGGGGGATGGGAGGGAACACCCCATAAAGAAGGGGAGGGGAGGGGGATGTTTGCCTGAAACCGAAAGGAATAACACTTTCAAATGTATATAAGAAATACTCCGGTTAATAATAAAAAAAAAAAAAAGAACATCCCCAGGAGTCTTCCATCATGGATCTGCTACTGATGGATCTTCCACCCCCTTAACATGGCCCCAGTTCCCATGGTCACGTCTCACGTCCCAGCAAGGAGGGGAGGATGGGGAGGAACCCTCAGAACTGTGATGGGCCATGAGGACCTGGATGAGGATGGCAATCATGAAAAAATGTCCCCTCACATACGGGGGCACTACTGATTGGCCAGGCTGTCAACGACAGCAGATTTTCCCTGATTAGATCTGACTGGGATTACTAATATGGTAGGAGGTGAAGATCACCTGAAGGTTTACCACCAGACTCCATTGGCAGGTCTCAAGGGGGTTGCTGGATGACCCACCAAATTGACTAAGGTATGTGTGGTTAAGCAGGGACCAGACGAGTCACCCTCAGCCTTTCTAGAGTGCCTCATGTAGGTATTCTGACGATATACACACTATGACCCCAGCAGCAAGGAACACAAAGCTACTGTGACTATGGCTTTTATAGACTAGGCCAGTAGAGCTATCAGGAAAAAAAATCTTCAGAGGCTAGAGGGGACTACAGGATAAGTCACTGATGGATTTAGTGCAAGCTGATGAGTAAATCTACCATAACAGGGAGACAGAGGAGGAGAAGGAACAGAGAAATAGAAGGGAAGAAGATGAAAGGGAGATACAAGAAGAAAGATGACAGGAAAGGAATTTGCTGTAGTATCTTGGCTACAGTAGTCAGGGAAGATAAAAAAGAGAGACAGATCCTATCAGAAAGGACCAGTGCACCTATTGCAAGGAGAGGGACAACTGGGCTTGAGAGTGCTGTAACAAACAGAAGCTGGGGGCAGGAAATCCCAGGTCTTGGGAAAAGCGCTCCCAAAAATTGCAAAGGTGCTAGCCCTGGGCAAAGACAGGACAGGGTTCAGACCCTGTCTCTGAACCCAGGGTAATTCTGAAAGTGAAAGGGAAACCCATGAATGTCTTGGTGAATACTGGGGCCCAACTCCAGAAAAAAAAAAAAATCATGGACTACCCAAAGAATTGTAGACCTGAGCATGGGTTGGGTGTCATGGTCATCTCTGATTGCCCCTATCCCTTGCTCAGGAGAGATTTGCTCTCCAAAATGGCTTGTGTGGGCTGAAATGGCTGGGCAAGGCCATGTGTATGCTTATCTGCAGGCTGTGTATGTGAGGCTTAAGACCCAGGCTGACCCTGTCTCAGTGTACCAGTACCTGATGTTGGAGGAAGCAGGAGAAGGAATTCAGCCACACATCTCTCAGCTCCTCCAGCTTGGGGTGGTCTTAGTGCCCTTCTACCTGGATCACACCGCTCTTGCCAGCCTGGCACTAATACTTATCACCCAGCCCAGAACTTAAGAAAGTTAAACTGTGGTAGAGTAGATGACTTCTGCACTACTGTGCCTAACCCCTACACTCTGAATACTTTACCACCTTCCAGAATTTGAAAGGTGCTTTCTTCTGCCTGAGCTGGGTACCCCAAAGTCAAAAATGCTTTGCCTTTAATTGGAATGACCCAGAGGATGAGACCACTGGTCAGCTGACATGGACTAGATTCTCCACTGGTTGGGGGCAATCTGGTCACCTTGCTGCCCAATCCCATCTTGGAGCCACCACAGCACAAGTGTCAAGTACTGGCAGGAGCCCATGGGTGGAGGGTAGACCTCTTTGACTAACCAATGGACCCCTGCTGAAAGCTGAGGTTACCTTGTCTACAGAGAGGAACAGTTCTTTTCATGAAGGTCAGAGATGAGTGGGTGCTGCTGTGGTGGAAAACAAAAATGTCATCTGGGATGGCTGGACCTCTATCCCTCAGCACATCAGCATAGATGCCTTTGCCACCTCTTGAATGCCCTGATGAAGCCGACAACAGTGAATATTATTAATAGCCCAAGACATCAGGAGGGAAGAGATTCAGTGGCACTGGGCAATAACCAAGCAGATCAAATGACTTGAGAAATGGCTATTCAGGAGCTTAACCTGGCTGTGGGCCTGCAAGAGAGAGCCACTGGGAACTTGGATCAGACAAAGGGATGGCCTCACTTAGAATGTACAACAGAAGAAAAGGCCCCAAATTGCTTAGAAGAGGAAGGACAATGTACTCGAAGTTATACTCCCCTCAGAGAAGAAAATGAAAGACTACTTTGCCAAATACACAAATGGACTCTTAGGGGACAAGAATTATCCAAGTAGCTAAGGTATGGAATAGACTCTACTTTTTTTGTAGAGAGACAGTAGAACAGTGTAAGGTATGTCAGCAAGTGAGTGCTTAGCAAGCAAACAGGGCAAGGGACCTAGGGAGTTTGTTGGGAAGTCGAAGTTACAGAAGTTAAGCCAAGAAAAATATGGTTACAAATACATTCTAGTGTTTGTAGATACTTTCTCTGGATGGGTTGAGGCTTTCCCCACCAAGAAGGAAACAGCTACCATGGCAGCCAAGAAGATATTAGAAGAAATCTTCCTGAGGTCTGGGGTCCCCAAGGTAATTAGATCGGACAAAAGTCCTGCTTTAGCTTCTAAGATAAGACAGGGATTGGCAAAGATATTGGGGACTAATTGGAAGACCCATTGTGCATACTGTTTGTTCCCAGAGCTCAGGACAGGTAATAGAGAGAATGAACAGAAACCTAAAATAGAACTTAATTAAATTGACCTTGGAGACTGATGCTGACTGGGTGGTGCTCTTTCCCTTGGCCCTGTTTCTAGCCCGGAACACCCCCTACCATTTTAACCTGACCCCTTTTGAGATCCTATTTGGTACTCCAACTCCCTTGGTGTTCGCTGAGTTGCCCCACGAGAGGCATCCCAACTCCTCCAAGCCTTTCAGTCAATACAGCATGAGATTTGGCCCAAACATGTATGTCTTACATGTTCCAGGAATGCCAGAGACTCCTCACCATCCCAAGACTGGTGACTGGGTCTACATCCAGAGGTGTCCAGCGTCCTTGCTGGAACCCTGGTGAAAGGGACATTCTTGGTGCTGTTAATGGTATTGCAGCCCTGGTGCATACATCCCATGTGAAACCTACAGAAGCCTCACTCCCTGGGAACTCCTTCTGTCCCCATGTGCCAGTCTGTCAAACCAGGACTGTGGTTTCTACTGGAACTGGAGATGAGGCTACCTCCCTGACTGCCTCAAGCCCCTACGTGGCCTGACCTTTTTTGTCCTGCGTCAACTGGCAACAGGACTTGACTATGAGACATCCCCCACCCAGAGGCGGGAGTGCTGACTAAGCAAACTGCCTATGTGGGAGAAAGAGGACTCTGGGCTGAGAGGGGGGACAAGATAGATGTACATTCCCTGCACAGATGTGTCACTTGCAGGAGACCCCCCACTCACTACTGAAGAACCTTACCGGGGGGAACCAAGGTATTGAGATACTTTCTGAGCAAATGCTACCTATAACCCAATAATCAGATTCACTCAGAAAGGCAAAGAACCAATGAGATGGCTAAAAAGAAAAGTTGGGGACATGGGTTATACAAATTGTGATGTGATGGCCAAGATGAGAGAAGGGATAACCAAATGAAAGAGAACAGTCAGGGCTGGTTTGAAGCCTGATTTAACTCATCCCCTTGACTAACCATCCTCATACCCGCCTTGTTAAGACCCCTATTTGTTCTGCTATTGTTGATCTTTAAACTCTGCTTATTAAACAAGCTTATAATAAGCCTTCATAGATGAGAGAATAGTTGTGGTAGCTGATGGTCCTGTGCCATATGAGACCCTGAGGACAGGACCCTAAGAATGAGTTAGCTATTCAAGACCCTGACCATGGCTCCATTGGGCTTCTACAAAGGAAGAGAATGTAAAGATTCAAACTTAAGGACAAAGGCTACCTTAGGCAAACACCAGGTGAAATTTAGCATAACACCCTGTTCTAGGAAATGAGCTAACTGCCCTTAGCCGGAATCCTTCACCACCTCCTCTGCATGTCAATGATATTCCCCCACCAAGGGCCTCCAATGAATTCAAAGGACAATAGGCAGCCACCAATGAATTCATATAGTAATAGGCCGCACCAATGAGAAATAGCCAACTCATGCTGTAACATAAAGCCTATACCCTGGAACAGTATAAACTGTGTGGGTCTTTGTTCTTCTTGGGGGGGGGTCACCTCTGTCCTGAGTACAGGGTCACACCAGTGTACTGGATTATTAAACTTCTTGCTTATTGCATTTATTTCTATTTCTGTGTTTTCATGAGTGGGACCTCATGGACATAGGGCTGATTAGGTCCTACAAGCACAGTACACCAGAAAAGGTAAATAATAAAATAAACTAACTCATATAGTAAAGGACAATGAGTCTACATAGAAGGAAATGATAAGGAGCTAGAAACATTAATGATTCTGAATTTATTCTAATATATTGAATAAGTGTATCAAATTTATCCTATATACTCCAAAAATATTACTAATTACATATGAGATGTAATTAAATCAAGCATGTAGTGAATGAGGATTCATAATAACTATAAATGTTAATACAAAATATAAAGAAACAAAAGTTAAATATGACTTTCTGAGTATATTAATATAAATAAAGACTCCATGGGTAAAATATTAGATAAAATGACACTAGTTTTAAGTATTTGTCTGGTCTCATTTTCCCTGGCAATTTAAGTTTTTAAATTTTATAGACTTTAAATCTGGATTTCCAAGTTATTTAATTTAGATATGATGTATCATTATATTTCATCTAGGCATTATATTTCTTGTTACATTTTAATAAAGATGAATGCAAAAGTAGTGTTAGAAAATTTCAGCTGTTGGTGTTGGGGATTTAGCTCAGTGGTAGAGTGCTTGCCTAGGAAGTGCAAGGCCCTGGGTTCGGTCCCCAGCTCCGAATAAAAAAACAAAACAAAACAAAACAAAAAAATTTCAGCTGTTGATGTAAGTTAACATAATAGTCATTTAAAGTTAAATCTTTTGTCATATAGTTGAAACTATATTTTTATATTAAAAATCAAATATGAATATTAAAATTTCATAGCTCTTAAATTTGTAATTATGTAGTAATTTATGTTAGAAATTAAAATTATTTTATGTGAACAGTTCATAGATTTTTGTTATTGTTTCTAAAATATAAACAAAAAATTTCCTATTTCTATTGTGATTTATTCCTATTACATGTATAATTTTCAATAAAATCTAAACAAGAAAACTCATCTACTTCAAAAGAATGTAAAAACTGAAATAAAAATTATTAGAATTTATTATTTAAAATTAGGTGATTAATTTTTTGTTGCTTTAAAGACAAGATTAATAAGATGCTATAAACCACACCCGCATTATTATGAGCATAAATGCTTCTAAGTACAGAATTTGTCTGATAAATACACACAAGTATTTAATAAAATTTAGATAACAATGAAGTATATATTTGCAAATGGCAGACAGAGCTTCATTCTAATCCTTGTGTTTTTGATGAACCATCATTGTTATATATTGTAGTAAATAAGTAATATATATTCAAAATTTCACTGTTTTGTAACTATTATTCAGAATTTATTTATAAAAAGAATATGTATGTTATAATAACCATGAAATGTTTCTAATTTTGAGAAAATATAGCTGGCGGCTAGATGTAGATTTAGTTAGTTGTAAAATGCACAATAATAGAAATGTGTATTATATATTAAAATTTATTTTTTCTAATTTTATTTTCTTCAATTATTTATGTATTTATATTTGAAATGTTGTCACCTTTCCCCCTTCTTTCATAGACTCTACCCATTCGCCCTGCTTCTATGAGGATAGACCCACTCCTGCCTAACCAAAGCTTTCATAGGACCAAGGGCTTTACCTCCTATTCATCCTTGACAATGCTATTTATTATGTGCTGTATATGCGGCTGGAGTCATGGGGTCCTCTTACGTGAACTCACATTGGTGGTTTAATCCTGAAAGCTCTGGTAGGGTTCACGAAGGGATACTGTTGTTCTTTCCTATAGTGTTGCAAATTCTTCAATCTTTTTCATCCCTTTATCTAACTCCTTCATTGGGCTCCTATTGTTCAGTCCAATGGTTAGCCACAGCCATCCTCATCTGTATCAGTAGCACTCTTCCAGAGACTTCCAGGTGACACCCATATATGGCTTCTGTCAGCAAGCACCTCTTGGCATCATCAATAGTGATTCAGTTTGTTGGCTGCATATGGGATGGATTCTTAGGTATGGAAGTCTCTGGATGACCTTTTCTTCAGTCTCTACTCCACTCTTTGTCCCTGTATTTCTTCCTGTGAGTATTTTGTTCTTCTTTCTAACAAGGAATGAAGCACTCACATGTTGGTCTCTCTTCTTTTTGAGCTTCATATGGTCTGTGAAATTTTTCCTTAGCTATTCCAAGCTTTGGAGCTAATATCCACTTATCAGTGAGTGCATACCATGTGTGTTCTTTTGTGACTGGACTATCTCACTCAGGAAGAAAATTTCTAGTTCCATCCATTTGCCTAAGACTTTCATGTGGTCACTGTTTCTAATAGCTGAGTAGTACTCCATTGTTTAAATGTACTACATTTTCTGTATCTATCCCTGTGTTGTAGGACATCTGTGTTCTTTCCATCTCCTGGAAAATAATAAAAAAAAAAAATAAGGCTGTTATGAACATACTGGAGAATGTGTCCTTATTATATAAAGGAGCATCTTTTGGGTATATGCCCAGGAGTGGTATAGCTGGGTTTTCAGTTAGTACTATGTCCAGTTGTCTGAGGAACTGTCAAGACTGATTTACAGAGTAGTTATACCAGCTTGTAATTCTGCCAACAATGGAGGAGTGTTCCTCTTTCTCCACATCCTTGCCAGCATCTGTTGTCACCTGAGATTTTCTCATAGCATTCTGACTGCTGTGAGGTAGAATCTCAGGGTTGTTTTGATTTGCAATTCTTTGATGACTAAGGATGTTGAACATTTCTTTAGGTGCTTTTTAGCCATTCGGTATTCTAGTTGAGATTTCTTTGTTTAGCTCTATACCTCATTTTTTAATAGGATTATTGATTCTCTGGAGTCAACTTTTGAATTCTTTATATATATTAGATTTTAACCCTCTATTGGTTATAGCATTGGTAAAGATCTTTTTCCAATCTGTTGGTTGCTGTTTTGTCCAATTGGCAGTGTCCTTTGTCTTACAGAAACTTTGCAATTTTATGAGTTCTCATTTGGTGATTCTTGATTTTGGAGTGGAAGCCATTGTTGTTTTGTTCAGGAAATAGTCTCCTGTGCCTATGTGTTTGAGGCTCTTCCCTTTTTTTGTTTCTATTAGTTTCAGTATAACCGTTTATGTGGAAGTCCTTGATCCACTTGGACATAAGCTATGTAGAAAGAAATAACAATGGGTCATTTTGCACTCTTCTACATGCTGACCTCCAGTTGAACCAGCACCATTTGTTTAAAATCTTGTCTCTTTTCCATTGCATCATTCAAATCCTTTGTCAAAGATCAAGTAACCATAGGTATGTGGATTCATTTCCAGGTCTTCAATTCAACTCCACTGATCTACCTGCACGTTTATGTACCAATACAGTGCAGTTTTTATCACTATTGGTCTGTAATACAGCTTGAGGTCCAGTATGGTGATTCCCCCAGAACTTCTTTTTATTTTTGAGAATAATGTTCAGTATTCTGGGACTTTTACTTTTCCAAATGAATTTGCAAATTGCTTTTTAAAATTCTATTAACAATTGAGTTAGAATTTTGATGGGGATTGCATCAAATCTGTAGATTGATTTTAGCAATATGGCCATTCCATGTGCATGGGAAATCTTTCCATCTTCTGAGATCTTTGATTTCTTTCTTTGGAAACTTGAAGTTCTTGTGATACAGATCTTTTACTCTCTGTTAGAGTTAAACCAACATATTTTATATTATTTGTGGCTAATGTGTATTGTGTTAGTTTCTTACTTTCATTTTGAGCCTATCTGTCCATTGAGTAGAGGAAGGCTACAAATTTTTTTGTGTTAATGTGATATCTAGCCTCTTTATTGAAGTTGTTTATCAGCTATAGGAGATTTCTCATGGAATTCTTTGGGGTCACTTATCATATCATCTGCAAATACTGATATTTTGACTTCTTCCATTCAAATTTGTATCCCTTTGACCAGTATTTGCTGTCTAATTTGTCTGGCTAGGGTTGTAAGTACTATATTTAGTAAGTAGGTAGAGAATGGGCATCCTTGTCTATTCCATGATTTTATTGGGATTGGTTCAAAATTCTCTCCATTTACATTGATGCTGGCTACAGGTTTCCTGTATGTTGTTTTTACTATGTTTAGATATGGGACTTGCATTCCTGATCTTTCTAATACTTTTATCACGTAGTGGTGCTGAATTTTGTCTAATGATTCCTCAGCATCTAAAGAAATGATCATGTGCATTTTTTCCCCTTGAGTTTGTTTATGTAGTGGTTTACGTTGATGGATTTCTGTATATTGAAACAGCCTGTGTCAGTGGGATGAAGCCAACTTGAAAATGGTGAATGATTGTTTTGATGTTCTTAATGTTTGGTTTGTAAGAATTTTACTTGAGAATTTTGCATCAATATTCAGAAGACAATTGTTCTGAGCACTTTTCCTTTCCTTTAGGTCTTTTTTTGGTTTAGGTATATGTATCAGGCTTAAAGAATGAATTTGAGAGTGTCTCTTCCATTCCTCTTTGTGAAATAATTGGAAGAGTATTGGTATTGGGTATTTTTGAATGTCTAACAGATTTGTGCACTAAACCCTTCTGGTCCTGGGCTTTTCTTTGTTGGAGGTAGTGGTGTTGGGAGCTTTTAATGACTACTTTATTTTTAGGGGTTATGTAAATTTCGATGGATTATCTGATCCTGATTGACATTGTTCCCAGTAATGGTTCAGAAAATTGTCCATTTCTCAGGTTTCCAGTTTTGTTGAGTATATGCTTTTTTTTTTGTAGTCGGGGGATCTGATAATTTTTTAAATTTCCTGTTTCTGTTAAGTCTCTCTCATTTCTTTTTTTGTTATTTGATACTGTCTTTTGACATTCTCATTCATTTCCATAAGGATTTATCCATCTTGTGGATATTCTAAATGAACTAGCTCCTGGTGTATTGTTTTATTCTTTGTGGTAAAGCACTTTTTGTTTCTACTTATTTGATTTCAGCTTTGAGTTTGATTATTTACTGCCATATCCTCTTCTTAGGTGAATTTGCTTTTGGTTTTATAGTTTTCAGGTGTGCTTTCAAATTGTTATTATTTGCTCTCACCAATTTCTTTTTGGAGTCATGCAGAGCTACACATTTTCCTTTTAGCAGTATTTTCATTGTAATCTATAGTTTGGGTATGTCTTGCCTTCATTTTCACTAAATTATAAAAAGTCTTTACATTCTTTCTTTATTTCTTCCTTGTCCAAGTTACTATTGAGTAGAGCATTGTTCAGCATCCATGTGTATGTGGATTTTTTTTTGTTATTTCTTTGTTGTTGTTGTTGTTGTTGTTGTTGTTGTTGTTGTTGTTGTTGTTGTTGTTGAAGACCAGCCTTAATCCATTTTGATCTAACAGGATTCATGGGATTATTTCAATCTCCTTGTATATATTAAAGCCTGTTTTATGACCAATTATATGGTCAAGTTTTGAGAAGTTACCATGAGATCCTAAGAAGAAGTTATATTCTTTTGTTTTAGGATGAAATTTCTATAAATATCTGTTAAATCCATTTGTTTCATAACTTCTGTTAGTTTCATTGTCTCTGTCTAGTTTCTGTTTCCATGGTCAGTCCATTGAAAAGAGTAGTGTGTTGAAGTCTCCCACTATTATTGTGTGTAGTGCGATATATGCTGTGTGCTTTAGTAAAGTTTCTTTAATGAATGTGCTTCTGCTTGTATTTTGAGTAGGGATGTTCTGAATAGAGGTTATCTTTGTAGATTTTTCCTTTGATGAGTATAAAGTGTCCTTCCTTGTCCTTTTTTTGATAACCTTTTTTTGCTGAAAATCAATTTTATTTGATTTCAGAATGGCTGCTCCAACTTGTTTCTTGGGACCATTTTCTGGGAAAAAAATTTCCCCACTCTTTTACTCTGAGGTAGTGTCTTTGTCACTGTGGTGTGTTTCTTGGATGCAGGAAAATACTGGGTCCTCTTATGTATCCAGTCTGTTAGTCTATGTCTCTTTATTGGGGAATTAAATCCATTGATGGTAAGAAATATTAAAGAATAGTGATTGTTTCCTGTTATTTTTGTTGTTATATATGGATTTATGTTTGTGTTACTATCTTCTTTTTGGTTTGTTGCAAGAAGATTACTTTCTTGCTTTTACTATGGTGTAGTTTCCCTACTTGTGTTGGACTTTTCCATCTATTATCCTTTTTAGGGCTGGATTTGTGGAAAGATATTGTGTAAATTTGGTTTTGTCATGGAAGATCTCAGGTTCTCCATCTATGTTATTTGGGAGTTTTGCTGGATATAGTACCCTGGCCTGGCATTTTTTTAAATTAGAGTCTGTATGACATGTGCCCAAGATTATCTTACATTCATACTCTCTGTTGACAATCTAGTGTGATTTTGATAGGTCTGCCTTTATATGTTTCTTGACCTTTATTCCTTACTGCTTTTAATATTCTTTCTTTGTTTTGTGCTTTTGGTGTTTTGATTATTATGTGGCAGGGGGAATTTCTTTTCTTATCCAATCTGTTGGGAGTTCTGTAGGCTTCTTGAATGATCATGGGCATCTCTTACTCTTTTGGTTAGGAAAATCAATAATTTTGTTAAAGATATTTACTGGTCCTTGTTGGCAATCTTCCATTTTTCTATACCATTATTCTTAGATTTTGTCCTGAATTTTTTCGATGTTTTTGTTAGGGAGCTTTTGCTATTTGCATTCACGGATTATTTTTTCACTGTTTTCTGCGGTATCTTCTTGCCCCTGACATTCTCTATCTCTTGTATTCTGCTGATAATTCTGTGTCATGATTTCATGTTTTTCCTAGGTTTTTTATCCCCTTGTGATTTTTTTATTTTTTCTTTTACCATTTTTAGATCCTGATGATTTTGTTCAATTTGTTCACCTACTTTGGCTGTGTTTTTCCTGTGATTTTTAAGGGATTTATGTTTTTCCCTTTATGGGCTTCTTTTATTTGTTTCATTACCTGAATTTTTAAGGAATTATTTTATGTCCTTAAAGTCCTTCATCATCACCCTCAGATGTAATTTTAAATCCAAATCTTGATTTTCTGATCTGTTGGGGTATCAAGTATTTCCTATGATGGGGGAACTGAGTTGTGATGATGCCAAGTAGTCTTGTTTTTTTTGTTGCTTATATTCTTGTACTTGCCTTTTGCCATCTGGTTGTCTCAGATGTTAGTTGGTCATGATGTCTCTGCCTTGATCTTATCCCTTCTGAGGTCCTGTGAGCCTGTGATCTTAGGCTTGAAAGTGCTCCTGGCAGACCAGCTCTCTGCTAGCAAGTTTTGGGTCTGGGAGCTGTGGGACAGACCCGTTTATGGGCTCAGATGGAGGTCAGAAGAATTCTGTACTAGGCTGCCCTGTGGATCCCTGGCTCTTTTCTCTCCTGGCTGGAACTCTTTGGACAATCAATAGAGAGAATGTGCGGTTCTACCTGTGGGCTGTGGGATTAGGAGGGAAAGTGTTCCTGGCAGACCAGCCCTCAGCAGGCAGGTTTTGTGTTCAAGATCTGTGGGGCAGCCCTAGCTCTGGGCACAAGTTGGAAACTGGTAGGGTCCCATTCCAGGCTGCCCTGTAGCTCCCAATGCAGTGCACTCCTGCTGGGTCTCTTTTTTGACAGTCAGTAGAGAGAAAGTGGAGTCCTACTTGTGGCCTTAGGATCAAGAGTCCTCCTGGCAGACCAGCTCACCGCATGCAGGTTTTGGGTCCAAGAGCTGAGGGACAGCCCCAACTCTGGGCACAGATGGAGACCGGAAGCAAAGATTAATATTTTAAAGGGACACATACCCCATTATATTCATAGTGGCATTATTTGTGATAACCAGAAGCTGGAAACAACCCAGATGTCCCACAACAGAAGAATGGATACAGAAAAAGTCGTTCACTTACACAAAGGAATACTACTCCAGTATTAAAAACGAGAACATCATGAGTTTTGCAGGCAAGTGAATGGAACTACAAAATATCCTGAGTAGTATAACTCAGACCCAAAAGGTCACACATGATATGTACTCACTAATATGTGGATATTATCCAAAAATATGCAAAATAACCAGGATATAATGCACAGAACTCAAGAAGAAGGTTTACACTTTGAAGGGCCCAAATTATGATGCCTTAATCACACTTTAGAGGGAGAAATCAATAACTGGAGGGGGTAGAGGGAAGGAGGAATCTTGGTGGAAAGGGGACAAGGAGGGAAAAAGGGGAACATGATCAGGTATTTTTGGGGAAACAGGACTGAAATCCTGAGGATCAGCAACATGAATGGTAACAGGCAAACTCAGGAGGTAGGAAGAATGTATCAGAGACATGGGAGGTGAGAGGCTCTAGACAATTAAAGAGAGGAACCTTAGATGAAGTGCTGTACAGTGGGGAGTGAAAACTTGTAGAGTCTACCTCCAGTATAAAGATAGAGCATCACATGGAGACATGGGGTTGCCATCCCATAGTCAAAAACTCTGACCCAGAATTGTTCCTGTCTGAAAGAATTGCAGGGACAAAAATGGAGAAAAGACTAAGGAAAGGAGGTTCAGTGACTAGACCAAACTAAGGGGAACCTTCATGGCCTGATACTATTATTGATGATAGAGTCAGCATACAGACAGGAGCCTAGCATGGCTGCCTCTGAGAGGCCCAACAAGCAGCTGAAAGATTCAGAAGCAAATACTTACACTCAGAGAATTGACAGAAGCCTGGGAACCCTGTGGTTGACTTAGGGAAAGATTAGATGCTGAGGTTGATGGTGACGCCATAGAAAGAATAATAATCTCAACTAACCTGCACCCCCAAGATCTCTCATACACTAGGCTAATTAGCAACCAGGGAGCATACACTAGCTGATATGGTGCCCCTGACACATATACAGGGAAAGATTCCCTGGTCTAGCCTCAGTAAAAGAAGATGCATTTAACATTCGAAAGACTTTAGGCCTCAGGGAGTGGGAAGGCCTGAATGGGACAGTGAAGATGTCCTCTAGGAGACAGGGAAGGAGTAATGGGATGAAGAACTCTTGGAATGCAGACTGGAAGGGGGAAAAATGGCTGGACTGTAAAAACGATTAAAGAAAATTGTAATAATAATAATAATAATAATAATAATAATTGAAATAAATGTGAGTATATGAAGAAATATAAAATATTATTATTCAGTGGAGCAATATAACACAAGTATTACTTATATCCCTTTATTCACTTTATTTCTTCTTATCTGAATCAATCATAGTCAAATTTTGAAGGATATGTTTATACTTAAATTTTAGTTAAGACATGTTTACTGACTTTCTTATGAGTACAAATTATTGTAGTAAAGAAATAATTCAGCTGAAATAATGGTGCAGTCATTTAAGTGTTAGTATTAAAACCAAATATAATTACTATTTTTATGGTTTGGTCAATTTTATCAAGCATGGTGGTATCATACAGGGAAGTGTACTCTTTGTTTCCCCTACTATTTTTCATAGGAGAAATTTTCCCTATATATTTTATTCATATTATATTTTACTATTTTATATACTATTTTAAATCTAAAGCATTAATTACAAAAATGGGTGTTATATTTATGCATATGTTTTAGAGACTAAAAATGAATAGATGCTGGTTATTTTAAATAAAACTCAAATTCTACCTTCTGGAAATCTTTGCTGTTACAATTAAAATCCTGCATGAGTAAAGAGGAAAAAACTGATTCTTCATTTTTTTTCTTTAGAAAAGAAAAAAAGAAAGAAAAGTTCCATTAGAGAAGGACATTTTATTGAAACTTCAATGACTCTGTGCTAATGGAAACTCAATTTATTGACTCTACTTATCTTACTTATCTGAGCTTTCTGTATCTAGCATCTTTGTTAAGGAGTCCAGTACAGCATGTTAAGATCCATATTTGTCTGCCTGAAACTATGGAAACCATGATTAATTGATTTGAGAAATTGAGTTTTGATTGCGAAGTTCAATCCACAAGAGGTTTTAGCTCTTTTCCATTAAACCTCCTGTGGTATTATCACTACTCTGAATTGTATTTTCAGTTGAAAAGATTGCAGTAAGACTAACATTTAAAAGTTATATTTGACATATGTGTTTGTTTGGTTTTAAATGTATGCTACCTTTTGATAAATTACCTCTGTTCACCATAAATCCCTTCCCTATCTCTTTCAAATATATTCGATTCCCTCTTATCTCAACCTATTTGATTATTATATTTTCTGTTTACAAAGTTTATCTGAATGTTTATCTGAATCATACAGAACAATTACTTTAAATAAAATATATCAAGCACTCATTTAAAAAATGACAGCAATATTTTGAGAATAAAATATAATATCACTTTGAGCTGTGTTTGTAATACAAAGTAGTTCAAAACAACTTATTAATTTTAAAGTGTGTATAGCACTATAGTTCTGGAACTGTTTTGAAGAATCATAAATAGTGTAGATTATGTCCATGTTCACATCAACTACCATTATAAAAGAGCACAGTTCCCATTGAACATATAAAGTAGAGCTAGCAAGGTCATTGAATTGTCAAAAGGAAATCAAAGCATAGAGCAAATAAAAAGAAGTCAGTTGATTAAATCATGTTATCATACTTATAATATTGTCCATTAAAACTAATATTATTCAGACCCTTGTTTCTCTTAATTCAGGCATTGAGAATAATGCACACAGAAGTTTAACAGAAGTCAAGTTTGCAGAGAAAAAAACCCTACTGCTTGACATATTTTGGTAGGGTAAGTAAAAAAGTCTATCAAATTTTACTTATATAAAACTAAGTAATAAGGGGAAATATAAAGAAATTAAAAGAACAAGAAAAAAATGCAGTGAATCAGAACATAACACACTTATTGAGGATGAAATATGAGGAAAACCACACATTTTCTGTTTATTTAGGAATTAAATATCAATGTTGCCATATTTTAAAATATTGGCATTTCAGAAAATATATGATTTCACCAGATTCAACATCAACATTTTTATTATGAGGCTCTATGAATAAATGTTTTCTACATTGAATACATATACATTTTTGTAGAGTTTAGGTAATGATTTATAGATATTCTCAGTTATATATGTGTAATAGATTGAAGACAGATAAGATGGTGATTAGATGATAAAATGATAAATAGATAGACATATGATGGAGAGACTGATAGAAAATAGATTCTTCCCATTGTATATGTGGGTTAATAGTTGATCTTGTGTCTCACACATGATGTCACTCAAACACTGTACAACTAATCTATATTGTCTATTCCTCAGAGTCATTAATGACTAGTCTTTTGATTATGTCTGGAATACTGTGATGTCTCCTTAGATGAAAAATCTCCTGGAATCATATTAGTAATATTGGAGATGATTCTTGGGTGATTGGTTTAAAAATTAAGAGGTTGTGGCACTCACACAGACTCACAGAGCCTTAACTTCTACCCTTTGAAGATGCTGTTGACATGTAGTTGACCACATATATCCTAAGTACTCGAAATGTCTCTGAAACTCAAAATTTTATGTATTTTGAAGACCTGAAGTTTAATTCAATTATCTGCATATGGGGTTTGATAACATATCACATTCTGAAAGGAATGCTGACTACTTTTCAAGTTCTTGTGACAGCAAACTCATCATTTTAACATCCATTTGTATGTTTGAAATCATTTCAAAGATGACTAACATTGGTAGTTTGTTTTTAATGACAACACATCTGTCAAAATTGCCCAAAAAGATTGTAATCTTTGGGATTCTGTAATATGATAATTGTAATTATAAAGATCCAAGACTACTCTAATATAATTTGTACCTTTACAAATTATATCCCTCAATTTACTAATGTACAAATATAATTTTGGCATAAAATGTGAAAACTAAAGTTTTAAACGAAATGTTCTAAATTTTAAATCTTGTAGTTGTAAGTGATCCCAGTTGTGAATAATTTGATTTCCTCAATGAATGAGATATGTTATATTTAGAACACTATCCTAAATCAATTCCATTAACAGTGGTCAGAAACATAACAGAAGAAACAAATTAGATCAAATCTGCTATTTCCAATGGTATAAATAAACACAAGTCCAGCTGCTACCAGTCTTATCAGTAAGGTAAAGCATATAGGATTTCATCAAAAGTGTATTATTTGATTTTAGAGAATACCACTGTAATGGAAAATCTCATTTCTTCTGCATTATTTTTCTTTGCTGTTGTCTCAATTGTTATCCACTAATAATCCATGTGGAAGATATTCAATTAGAAGAAAAGATTATTCCTTAATTTTATAATTGCAAATATTGACATAAAGTCATAGAAGCATTGCTGTATTTGCTTGAAGACATAGATGTAACTTCCACAAATGTTGTTCCTACTTACTTTAAGAAGAAAAAAATGTAATGTTAACATGATTTCAAAATATAAAAGATATGTTTTTGTATTTAAAGGACTCTATTGTATGCAGAACAAACCTTGTGACCACAAACTTGCACTCTTTACTTTTCACTTCAGGTAATGAATCTGTAGAAATGCTATTTTCATCCAGGTAATTTTCCATAAAGAAAACATTCATGTACATTTGATAAGATAAAATTTATTTAGAAAGAATAAAACAGTAAAATAGAATATAATTCGTCACTGATTATGGACATGTTCATAGAAAATGACAGCATCATTGAATAGATCTTGTTAAAAGCATTAATCAGAATTTTCATTGTTCTCAAGAATACAAGAAAAACAATTTAACGGATATTTATTTCAATATGTAGTTTCTGAATATTTATTTTATGTTCAGATAGTAGAGCTAGACATATCCTCTCCAACTAATCCGAGATAATACACCCCAGCTAAAAGAACATATCCCACAGGTAGGAAAGAGCTTTTCGGATAGCCCCCACTCCAGTTATTGGGGAACCACATGAAGACCAAGCTGCACTTGTTCTGGATGCCTTCGGGAGGCCTAGGTCCATCCCATGTATGATCTTTGGTTGGTGGTACAGTCCAAGGGTCCAGGATAGCTAATTCTGTTGATCTTTCTTTGGAGTTCATATCTCCATTTGGGCCCTCAGCCCTTGCCTCCAATTCTTTCATAAGAGTCTCCAGGCTCCATTCACTGTTTGGCTGTGGGTCTCTGCATCCATCTAAGTCAGTTGCTGGGTGTACACTCTCAGAGGGCAGACTTGTTAGACTCCTATCTGCAAGCATAACAGAGAATCATTAACAGTGTAAGGGATTGGTGGTTGCCCACAGGATAAGTCTCTAGTTGGGCCAATTATTGCTTGTTCATTCCATCAGTCTCTGTTCATCTTTTGTTCCAGTATTTCTTGTAGACAGGATAAATTTTGGATGGAAACTTTTGTGTGGCAGTTGTCTCTGTGGTTCCACTGGGATCCCAGACTGGCTATGAGAGTATTTCTGGGATCCATATCTCCAGTGCTGTGAATCATAGCTAAGCATAGCATAGTGATTCTTGGGTGCCTTCTTTATCACATGTCTCTGGAAATTGCTTGAGGTGCCCCCTCCTCCACACCTCCACCAGTTGCAGATATACACTCACGCTTATGGCCATGAAAATCTCTCCTATCCATCTTCACATATACCCTCTGTGACCTCTGGTTAGTCTGGCTACGGGTTTATCTATCTTGTTGATTTTCTCAAAGAACCAGTTCCTGGTTTTGTTGGTTCTTGGTACAGTTCTTTTCATTTCAACTTGGTTGATTTCAGCCCACAGTTTGATTATTTCCTGCCTTCTACTCCTCTTGGATTTATTTATTTCTTTTTGTTCTAGAGCTTTTAGGTGTGTTGTCAGGCTGCTGACATATGCTCTCTCTTGTTTCATTTGCAGACACACAGAGCTATGAGTTTTCCTATTAGCACACCTTTCATTGTATCCAGTATGTTTAGTTATGTTGTATCTTCCTGTTCATTAAATTCTAAGAAATGTTTAATTTCTTTCTTTATTTCATCCTTGACCAGTTATCATTGAGTAGAGCATTGTTCAACTTCCATGTATATGTGGACATTCTGCCATTATTGTTGTTATTGAAGACCAGTTTTAGACTGCGGTGTTCTGATAGGATGCATGGGATTATTTTCTTTTTCTTTCTTTCTTTTTTTTTTTTTTATATTTTATTTACATTTCGAAAGTGTTATTCTCTTTCCCAGTTTCCAGGCAAACATGGGCCCTGCCCTCCCTCTATTATGGGTGTTCCTCCCATCCTCCCCCATTGCCGCATTCTCCCCCAACAATCACATTCACTGGGGGTTCAGTCTTAGCAGGACCAAGGGCTTCCCCTTCCAATGGTGATCTTACTAGGCTATTCATTGCTACTTATGAGGTCAGAGTCCAGGGTCAGTCCATGTATAGTCTTTAGGTAGTGGCTTAGTCCCTGGAAGCTCTGGTTGCTTGGCATTGTTGTTCATAAGGGGTCTCGAGCTCCTTCGAGCTCTTCCAGTTCTTTCTCTGATTCCTTCAACGGGAGTCCTATTCTCAGTTCAGTGGTTTGCTGCTGGCATTCGCCTCTGTATTTGCTGTATTCTGGCTGTGTCTCTCAGGAGCGATCTGCATCCGGCTCCTGTCGGCCTACACTACTTTGCTTCATCCATCTTGTCTAATTGGATGGCTGTATATATATGGGCCACCTGTGGGGCAGGCTCTGAATGGGTGTTCCTTCTGTGCCTGTTTTAATCTTTGCCTCTCTATTCCCTGCCAAGGGTATTCTTGTTCCTCTTTTAAATAAGGAGTGAAGCATTCACATTTTGATCATCCATCTTGAGTTTCATTTGTTCTAGGCATCTAGGGTAATTCAAGCATTTGGGCTAATAGCTACTTATCAATGAGTGCATACCATGTGTGTTTTTCTGTGATTGGGTTACCTCACTCAGGATGATATTTTCCAGTTCCAACCATTTGTCTACGAATTTCATAAGTCATTGTGTTTGATAGTTGAGTAATATTCCATTGTGTAGATGTACCACATTTTCTGTATCCATTCCTCTGTTGAAGGGCATCTGGGTTCTTTCCAGCTTCTGGCTATTATAAATAAGGCTGCTATGAACATAGTGGAGCATGTGTCTTTTATATGTTAAAATCTTTTGGGTATATGCCCAAGAGAGGTATATAGCTGATCCTCAGGCAGTTCAACGCCCAATTTTCTGAGGAACCTCCAGACTGATTTCCAGAATGGTTGTACCAGTCTGCAACCCCACCAACAATGGAGGAGTGTTCTTCTTTCCCAGATCCCTCGCCAGCATTTGTTGTCACCTGAGTTTTTGATCTAGCCATTCTTACTGGTGTGAGGTGAAATGTCAGGGTTGTTTTGGTTTGCATTTCCTTATGACTAAAGATGTTGAACATTTCTTTTTGTGTTTCTCAGCCATTCGCATTCTCAGCTGTGAATTCTTTGTTTATCTCTGAAACCCATTTTTTTTTTATTAACTTGAATATTTCTTATATACATTTCGAGTGTTATTCCCTTTCCCGGTTTCCGGGCAAACATCTCCCTCCCCCCTCCCCTTCCTTATGGGTGTTCCCCTCCCCACCCTCTGAACCCCATTTTTAATAGGGTTATTTGTCTCCCTGCGGTCTAACTTCTTGAGTTATTTGTATATTTTGGATATAAGGCCTCTATCTGTTGTAGGATTGGTAAAGATCTTTTCCCAATCTGTTGGTTGGCATGGAATTATTTCTAACTTCCTGTATCTGTGGAGGCCTGTTTTGTGACTGATTATATGGTCAATTTTGGAGAAGGTTCCTGAGGTGCTGAGAAGAAGGTATATCCTTTTGTTTTAGGGATGAAATGTCTATATATATCTGTTAAATCCATTTGGTTCACATCTTTTGTTATTTCTCTATGTCTCTGTATAATTTCTGTTTCCATGATTTGTCCATTGATGAGCGTGTAGTGTTGAAATATTCTACTATTATTGCATGAGATACAATGTGTGCTTTGAGGTTTAGTAAGGTTTCTTCTATGAATGTAGGTGTCCTTGTATTTGGATCATATATATTTAGGATATATATTATATTATATATTTATAATATATAATACATATAATAAATATTATATATTTAGGATATATATAATAAATATTATATATTTAGGATATATATATATATATATATATATATGTATATTTAGAGTTCATCATGGTAGATTTTTTTCCTTGCTGAATATTAAGTGTCCTTCCTTATCTTTTTTGATGATTTTAGTTAAAAGTCAATTTTATTTTATATTAGAATGGCTACCCCAGCTTGTTTCTTTGGGACATTTGCTTAGAAAGATGTTCTGCAGCCATTTGCTCTGAGGTGGTGTCTGTCTTTGTGTCTGAGGTATGTTTCCTATAGCAGCAAAATTCTGGGTCCTCTTTCTGTATCCAGTCTGTTAGTCTGTGTCTTTTCATTGGGTAATTGAGTCCGTTGATGTTGAGAGATATTAAAGAATAGTGTTTGTTGTTTCCTGTTATTTTCAATGTTAGGGGTGGAATTATGTTTGTGTGTCTCTCTTTTGGTTTCATTGCAAGGAAAGTATATTCTTGCTTTCTGTACAGTGTCTTTTTTTCCTAGTGTTGGAGCTTCCCATCTACTATCCTTTGTAGGTTTGGATTTGGAGAAAGATACTGTGTAAATTTTGTTTTGCATGGAATAGCTTGTTTCTTCCATCTATGTTAATTGATAAAATGTATCCAGTTTTGCTGGATACAGTAACTTGTGTTGACATTTGTGTTCTCTTAGCATCTCTATGACATCTGTCCATGATCTTCTGGCTTTCATAGTCTCTGGTGAGAAGTCTGGTACAATTTGTATAGGTCTGCCTTCATATATTACTTGACCTTATTGTTTTTAATATTCTTCCTTTGTTTTGTACATTTGGTGTTTTAAATATTATGTGATGGAAGGAATGTCTCTTATGGTCCAATCTATTTGGCATTCTGTAGGCTTCTTTTTATTTATGGGCATCTCTTTCTTTATGTTAGGGAAGTTTTCTTCTATAATTTTGTTGAATATATTTACTGGGCCTTTAAGTTGGGAGTCTTCACTTTCTTCTAAACTTATTATCCTTAGGTTTAATATTCTCATTATGTCCTGGATTTCCTGGACGTTTTGGGCTAGGAGTTTTTTTGCATTTTACATTATCTTTGACAATTGTGTCAATATTTTCTATGGTGTCTTCTCCCCCTGAGATTCTTTCTTCTATATCTTGTATTCTGTTGGTGATGTTCATATCTACGACTCCTTGTCTCTTTCTTAGGTTTTCTATATCAAGGGTTAGCTCCCTTTGTGGCTTCTTTATTGTTTCTATTTGCATTTTTAAATCCTGAACCATTTTCTTCAATTCCTTCACCTGTTTTGTTTCTAAGAACTTCTACTTTTTACTTGTGTTTTCTTGCATTTCTTTAAGGAAGTTCTTTATGTCCTTCTTAAAATTCTCCATCATTTTCATAAAATGTGATTTTAAATCTAAGTCCTCCTTTTCTGATGTGTTTGGATATCCAGTATTTTCTTTGGTGGGAGAATTGGGCTCTTATGATGCCAAATAGCCTAGGTTTCTGTTGCTTAGTTTTCTGATTTCGATCAAACTCATTGGTTGTTCTGGTATTTGGAGCAATACGTAACCGAACGAA